>NC_031779.1:16452282-16605692 GCF_001522545.3 Parus major
TCATCAGCTCCATGATAACCAGCGTAGGCTGGCCCTGAGAAACAACACCAAGCAGCCGAACCTGGCAGAGGAAAAACCAATGTTCAGTACAAGTATGCAAGTACAGCTAATTATCATTTATTCATGTTGATATGCAGCCCTGTGGGAAAGGTCTGAATGTAGATTCGGTTCCACTTTTTGACTGGGGTTTCACAATAGTACTACAAAGCTGTGCAGAGTTGAAGTTAAAATCTCAATTTCTCACTTCAGGCAGGGCAGACATGCCCAGAACAGCCTCGTGTCAATGAGCACCAGGGCTGGATGAGTCACAGCCTCGTCACATCCTCAGCACTCACCACATGGTGACAGTTGAACTCCTTCATCACCGAGGCCTCGTTCAGGAACTCGATCCTCTCACGCATGCTCGCAGACTCATTGACCGTCTTGATGGCCACCCTGGTCTCTGGCTCATCCTTCACCACTCCCTTGGCTATTCCCTCATACACCATTCCAAAGGAGCCTTGCCCGAGCTCCCGACACATGGTGATCTTCTCCCGGGGCACCTCCCACTCGTCTGGAACGTACACTGAGGGGAGAGAGAACAGGCCCTGGTGTTCCACTGCTGCCCGTGCTGGGAGCACTCCCTGCTCCACGACAGCAACTGCCCCACCAGTTCTGCTCTTCCAACCCCACACAGAATGCTGAGACCTTGCACCACGTGTGCCATCAGGCCAGGGTCTGTCCCATACTGACACAGGGGGATGATGGCATACAAATAAATCTGAAAGAAAGGTGGACCTGAAGTGGCCTCACTATACTGTGGTATATACTGTATATATACTATATACTGCGGTACTGACATACTGGGATAGAAATAAGGAACCTCAAAGCACAAAACCCATGTGGGAAGTGGCTCAAATCAATGCTTTGGGTTAAATCTTTTCTTGGAATCCTTGCTCTCCTAATTCTCCCAGACAGCATCAAACGTACCTGATCATCTGTATCAGTTTAGTGTCTGCTGTATTCTCTATTAACACTGATTTTATGGCTAGAGGGAAGCAGACTCTGATCCAGCAATTCTTTGCATGGCATTATTCTGATCCCTTGCACAGACACCGTTGCACCAGCAAAGGCAGAACTTGCTGCTGCTGCTACAGGTCTTTGATGTGAGGTAGAAGAGAGCTCTCAGAAGGTGACTGCCAGGAGGCAGGACTGCCTCAGGCAAGAAGACATCCAAGTACTCACTGATGCTGCTGCCTATCAATCACCAAAGGAGGGGACAGTTGTGTCACATGCTGTGCACAGGTGAAAGGACAGGATGAAAATAGAGGATTGTACCATGAACAGTGACAGACCTTTAACCCTAATGGTGTTGCTATAAAAAAATAACAGTAAAATAGTCTGCTGCCACTCTGGGTAAAGCCATTAGTCTCCTGGGGGCCTTTGGAAATACTATTCCAGCAAGAAATCTGTAACAGCAACACCAAACTAAACCATAAACAGAAAAACTGAGGTCTCAAGGACATTTGTCTGATGTTGTGATTTCTTCAAGTCGTGAGTTTGTTTCAATAGGGCAAAACTGAGCTTACAAGGGCAAACATGAAAGACCACAAATTCATTCATTCTTCCTTCAGTCCAGTCAAAACATCACTGGAAGAGTAGGCGATAATGTGAAAGTGAAGCTAGGGAATCCAAATTTCATGCCTCAGGTGGATAAAATTACAGGAAAACAATTCAAAAACTCCCCAGTTTCAACAGACAAGTGCCATTTGCATATTAGCAATTCTGGATTCCAGCACAGTCTTAATAAAATAGGGAAAGTGGCTTTACAGCACATCTTTTAGAGTTTCATGCCTTTCAAAGTCATTCACCAACAGAACATAGGACAGTAAAAGCATCACAAGTTAAGGTCACACTCACCGTCTGAGGCACTGAAGTACTCAGGGTTCACAGAAGCATAAAGTACTCCATTGCCCAGTCTGTCACTGTTCCTGTAGAAATATTGGGGTTTATTTCTTTTATCTTTCAATCTGAGTATATTTCAGACCATCTCTCCCACAGCTTTTCCACTGCTTGCTCAACCACAGAATATTATTTACCGCATGTGGAGTTTTTCAAAGGGGACAAACTGAGATCTTATCTACCCCATAATCAATGGGAACACAGTCCAGAATAGCTTCCCAGGAATTCTGGAGTCTTCTCTACACCAATTCAGTGCCAGGAAAATGTAAACACAAGGTACTTTTAGCTGCTGAGTAAACTTTTTTTAAAAAGGCAGCTATATTTTTATACAACCAGGAGACCCGTGGCTGAGAATGCACTTTACCATCATCAGCTCTGCTGTGGGAATGAAGTTTTTTAGCAAAAGACAAGACTCTTTTTAGTGGGGGATTCCATTCAACTATTTCCTAAGTTTCCTAAGTGTTTCTAATATTTTATTTTAAAACCACACAATGCCACACCCGCCACTTTTACTGGGGTGATTTTCAGAATAAGATGCAATAAATGCACTTTGAGAGCTTTTGCAGGAGACAGGCTCATAGAGAAAATATTCTTGTGTTAGAACAACATTTTAAACAAGGAAAAATTATCAGGAATTTCAGCTAGGAGAGCCTAAGCAAGGCAAAGCAGGTACTGTAATTACCAGAGACAAAGCCCTTTCTGGAGAGCTTGAGCAGAACTGGTACCACTGTCTGCAGTGCTACCAGTGAATTAGAAATCATGGATGCTGGAAATCATGGGATACTCAATGAGCATAATTAATGTGAGAGTAATAAAAAACCTCCATAGCTAGAAAGTTGCAAGACTGAACATTTGTACTGCTATTAAATTCTCGTTATGTGTTTCAATGAGATAAAAAAATAAATCACTAGTTACAAAAAACAAAACTGAGGAAACCAAATTAACAGAACAGTCCCAATGACAGCTCTTAGCCAGGATATAATTTTTTAAGTGGATGTAATGACTTTAAAAAAAAAAAACTTGAATTTGAAAAAAAAACACATTAATCTAAATAGAACTAACTTTTCATTATTTATATTGACCCATATTTCAGTCAGATCTTCTGATTATACAGGTCCAGTGTGTGCCATCATTGCCCCACTGATATGTTTCTCATGAGCCTTCCTCTTCCCACTCAAACATGATACTGCAATAAAAACCCTCTTTATATCTGCAGCAGCCAGATGCTGGTAACTCTACATCATCTCCTTTTCCATACCAACGAGGCAGAATCTATCTCAGCCTCCTGACTCCTCTGCATGTCATTTCTCTTTTTCATTTCTAACTCACTCCATGGGCACAGATTTGAAAATAAACAATTCCCCTCCTGCAGGTTTAAGCACCAGCACATGGAACTCACCTCTTTTTGTTAAAGACATAGAGCATTATCAGCAATCCCCCAAGGATGAGCAGCAGAGCAATAGGGAGCACAATTACCAAGTGCAGGAAGTTTCCATAGTTTGCTGCTGCAACCAACAAGAAAACAATTGTATCAGGATTTCTATAAAAGCTCTGTTAACAAAGAAACATTCAAAACCCACTCAGTGTATTTCCATACAGGGAACAAATCAAAGTTCTCATTTTCTTGTCTGATGTGGAAAAATGTACTCAGAAAGCCTCCCTGACTGCAGATGAGTGAAACAAGAAAGCAGATATTGAAAGGCATTAATTTTGTACAGAACAGTGTCTGTCTGGGCTTTGTTTTCACAAGTTATGCTTAAAGGACTTGCATTCCTCAGTGAACAATATCCAATTGTTCACTTGCACATCCACCTTTTTTTCCACCTTTTGTTCACCTTGCAGCTGCTTATATTCAGAATATACATGCACTGCTCTTTACTTCAAATTGTTCAAAGGTCAGCAACCAAAAAACCAAAAAGGGATAAAAGACGGAGTTGCAGTTTTCTGGGGATGTATCTGCTCTACAGCTAAACACAGAATGTCTTAATGAGGGTCTCTGTGGTCATGTTCTCTCAAAATATAAATGACTCCCACTGTCAGGACCAGCATCACCCTTTCATCAGGACACTTTTTTTTAATCAAATGTCACTCAGAACAGGTCAACCTGCCAGCCAAAAATCTACAGAAATAATTTGTTTCTCCAATTATTTTGCAATTTTAAGCAGGTTTTCCTTGTTGCCACAGGTTTTGTACATAGCAGCTCCATGTTGTTATAGCTAACATCACATTCCCAACACAGCTGCACATCCCAGGAAGCTGCAGCAGGATGTTCTCCACACCCACACCTGCCTGTACCTCTCACAGAACCCAAAGCTGCAAGGAAAGGACCAGACCTCTCAGATACCACTCCTGGCTGTCTACACTTGCCAAAATAATGGACCAGAGAAGAGTTCCCAAAGAATCATCAGCAAGACAGGTCAGAGG
This sequence comes from Parus major, assembly GCF_001522545.3. Lineage (NCBI taxonomy): Eukaryota > Metazoa > Chordata > Aves > Passeriformes > Paridae > Parus > Parus major. The sequence continues at coordinate 16,456,648 of NC_031779.1, forward strand.
CAAGAGGCTCAAATTCCCAGTCACACAAACATCAGGAATTATTAAAAAGACAATAAACCCCCAATTCAACACAGCCTGTAAACATTTGTCTTACATTTGGGCTGCACATAGAAAGAGATGGGCTCAGTCCAGGACCCATTCCCAGCCAAGGAAGTGGCCTGAACTCTGGCAGAATAGTTTCCAGGGTTCAGGTGAGTTAGTTTAGCTCCTCCAAGCTTCTTGTATTCCTGTCTGGAAACACATTCTCGCTTCTCCTAGAAGAAAAAAGCAATTTGCACATGTTATTATCTTCACATTCTGAAGAAAGCAATATAGCTGCAGGACAAGCTCATTTTTGTAACTAAAAGCCCCACCTGATCAGTTTTACTTCAAACACCATAAGGAGATACATGAGATTTAAGAACTCCAAGGAAATGAAGGAAAGACATGCTGGTAGGTGCCAAGTGTCTGAAATCACAATTTTTGTTTGTGCAGCACTCCACAGAGGCATGTTAAGAAAGATCCATTTTTGGGTATAAATTAAGAATTATGAGCAATAATGTCAAATCCTCACCTCTCCGTGCTGCCCATATTTGATTTCATACATCAGGATCAGCCCATTTGGATTTGCAGGCTCCAACCACTTCAGGTAGACGGTATTTTCCTCTTTTGCTTCCCATGACACTGTTCCTGGAATGTTATCTGCTCCCTCTGTAAAATATTTACAGGTGATGTGAGAAGAACACCTATGACTGAAACAGGAACTTCGGGAAGAGTTGAGGAAAATGGAAGGTCCATGATCAAATTCAAATCCAGGGAACAAACTGCATTGGCCAAGAGCCTGCTGGAGATCAGCTCAGTCTGAACTACTGGTTCCCAGAAAATCAGTGCAGAGCATTCAGCTCCACCAGGAATGGGCTCTGCCTATCAGCACCTGATTCCTCCTTCTCAATTCCCCCTAACACCAACACAGGGCAGGGATCTATTCCCACCAAAAGGTTGCAAACAGCTGTAAACACATAACATCTGCCCCACTGACAGCCTTTTCCTAAAACAGTCATAGGAAATTCATCCCCATTTAAAACAGTCTTAGCAGCAATTCAGGAACTGCTTTATCCCTATTTAGTTCCTAATAGTCTAATGTGACTCAACAAGAATGTGAAGCGTGTTTTCAGTCTGAAAAAATACCACCTTCTCAAAGATAACAGAAGAAAATAGGATTGTTTAGCCTTTTGATTTTCAGAGGCATGTGTTAAAAATCTGGGAACACTTCTTTCCTTTTCCCTGATCTCACAGATTTCCTTATTTCCTTGAAATAAGCGATACTTTTTGCTTTTTTTACTGACACAGCTGGATCTGGATTATGATAGCCCTTCCTTTCAGAAACAAAACAAAATTGCTACCATTCTGCATCCAATATCCCCAGACATCTGCTGGAGTCAGAAGCTCATTGCTGGATGCATATGAGCTTACACTAAAATCATCCCTATTCTTCTCAGAAGTACAATCTGCAAAAGTCCCAAAGACGAGCACAGCATTCAATGCTTCCTATATGAAGTAGTCTAGAGGCCAGGGATTGGGCACAAAGAAACACAGTATTCCTCCTGTTCCCAGGCTGGACAAATGCATGGTCGTTCTGTGACAGAAGAAACATTTGGCAAACATTCCCACCAGCAAAACTCCAACATCTGCAAACAGTTCCGAGTGAACACAGCAAAACCAAACATTAGCAAAGAAACGTTGCCGTGGATCTATTCAGCACACAGGGAGCTGAGGAACAAAACCTTTCAGCCCACCATGTATGTCTGAGGGTCTCACTTCTATTGCTGGGAAACAGAGTCTCTCCTAATTATCCTGGCAGTCAACTTGTCCCTTTCTCCAGCATAGACTCAAACACATCTCTTGGTACACACAACACACCAGTCAAAGACATGGAACAAAACATCTATGCAGCTCCAATTTATCCTACTGCATAGAGTTTTTTTAACTATACCCCAATGTAATTCTAAGTGGTTTGGGAGAGCTTGTCCCCCTTGGGCTTGATCTGTGCCCAGTAAAGTCAGAGCTGCCCCACGTGAGCATACCTGAGGGCATTGTCCTGGCAAACACGAAGTTGGACGCGCTGCAGCCGAGCGTGTCGGCCTCGTGGTTGCAGCTGTGAATATCGATGCGGTAAAGAGTGAAAGGCAGGAGATGGGAGATGACAGTTCTCTCCTTGCCATCCACCTTGGTCTCAAAGAAGGGATATTCCACCTCGCTCTCCTCCGTGTCAGAGGCGTTGGTGAAGTGGTCGGTCCCAGTTGCGTTCCTGTTCCGAGTGGCCAAGGTGGTGTTGGCGATTCGGAACACGTCCCTCCGCTTCCGGTCGGGCCTGAAGAGCAGACACAGGTAAAGGAAAGGGCTCTTTAGAGAAAATCCACTTCTCCATCTTTGGAAAACATTGCTAAACACCCCAGTGAAACAGGCAACAGCTAATAGAATAGCTAAATAAAGGAAACTGCAAAACAAGAGGAAAATTTTCTCTAAATCTGGACCTGCCAGGTGTCAGCACATCTCATTTCTCTCTCTTTTGGTCAGGAACCAACCAAAACTCTGAAGCTTACACTGAGCCCCAAGATGAATGTGCAAACTTCTGACCTCACACAATAAACCAACCAGCAAAGAACAGCTTCACCATTACTCAACAAGCATCCTGGATTTGTGTTTCATGACAGTAATGCTGACACTTAAAATAAAAATCAGATGCTAAAGGTTGAAAGGGTTAGGGGGGAAAAACCATTATGAAGTTTGCTGGATTAGCAAAGGAAGCTGAGCCTACTGAGAGTTAGCTTTGCAGTTGTGATGAAATTAGAATGTATTGCATTGAGAGGAGAAACCTTGGAAGGCAGCTGAAGGCCATGAAGGTTCACCACCACTCAGGTGGTCATCTGTGCATCTCTGCTTCTCTCACCCAAACAAAAGCTCTGCAAAGGAACAATCCTATGGAAAAAAACTCAGCACTAATATTGTGCAGAGGCAAAAGTTCAATGAGAAGCTTTGCCTTACAGGGCAATTTAAGCAGAGATAGAAAGTTGAGGATTTACAGCCACACCATTGCTTCCTCAAGCCCAGGGAACTGTTGTAGTGGACAGTCCCAAGTGAAAGGACAAGGATCAAGATACTCTTAGAACCACATGGATCAAGTAACCAACACACTGTGGCCATACCCTGGACCTATCCCTCGGTCCTGCCCCAGGCCTGAGGCTGCTCTGCACAGGAGCACCAGCTACACAGGGCAGTCTGGATTTACTGCTCCTGCTCCCTTGTCTCCAAAGGCTGCAGGAATGCTCATGCCCAGAAAGCAACGCCACAGGGGAGGTAAAGGACAAAGAGTCACACTACAAAACCAATTTGGGCTTAAATCCTGTCCCTGAAATCATTTCACCAATGCCCATGAACACCTGGCCAGTGTAACAGGTACCAAGGGCATGAGGTCCAACAGCTCTACCAGAGAGCAAGTTACAAACCAGGCAAATGAGGCCTCCCTCGAACACACAACAGGAAGAAAGATGACTCAACAGGACAACTTAATTCACTGTCAAATATATCATCTGAGTACATGCAGCCACAGAGCAGCATGCTGCAGAGAGAGCCAAGAACAGGCTCACTCAGTTTTGAAACCTTCTGGCAGAGGTTGGATGAATTTTTTTCTTTCGGAGTTCACTACAAAAATTTGCAAAATCCCTTTACTACGTCGCAAATAGTCGTTTTGACACTAACCACCATGTAAACCATGTCACAGAAATAAACACAGACAAGAAAGAATTTCCTAAGTTAGCAACAAATTGTTTTAAGCAACACACAAGCAAATATCTTGTCAATTAAGGCAATTTCATAAGATACAAGCGTTTGTGCCTTGTCTACACTGCTATCTATGGAAGTTACTAAACCTATTCACCCTGCTTACAATGTGTATTGATTTACTGCTTTAGCTCAGTGGAAAGAACAAACTTCTCATCAGTAAAAAGTTGGATGGCTGGCCTTCAACTGATGAACATCTGCTCAGATTCTGTGGTTAAAGCAGTGAAAATAAAAAGTTCATTTTCAATCAGCCACAGAAGCATGTGCCAGTGCAAGAATCCAAAAGGCCTGACTTTATCACTGCTTTTATGGAGCTTCAACTCTTAGGTGGTATCTAGGGGTGGAGAGGAATACAGCCCTACCTTGTCTTTGGAGAAAAGGAACACAAAACTTGTTGGTGAAAAACTGTGGTTGTGTCACTAACAAAAAAGAGCTGCAGAATAACCACAAAGCAAATGTAAATAAAACATGGTAAGATTTGACATCAGTGATTTTCAGTCAAGCAGCTTCCTGCATTCATGAAATGCAGAGATAAAGGCAAAAAGCAAGCATCCAAGGGAATAAGGAAAAGCCTAGAGATAGGAACTTGAAAAATCATTTATTCCATTAAGGGAGAGGAAGGAAAAGAAATGCAAGAGAAAAATTAAAAATAACACTATAAAAAATTAAATCAAATCAAAAATATTAAAAAAAACCTTGGGCTATTTAACAGCAATGCTCACTCTGTTTCTACTTCATGGCAATTTTAATGTTACTGCTCAGAGAACACACAGTCCCATCCTGCTCATTAGAGAAACTAAAACCTTGAAGAAGAAATTCATTCTCCTCTGGTAGTGAATGTTACTTCAAGACTAAGCAGAATCCTGTTTGAAATCCACCATGGCACTAACACATGGGGTCATCCAGAAGTTGCACAAGAGATTAGATCAACAGACCTCTTAAACAATCTTAAAACCAACCAGTCAAATACCTTCATGCTGTATTACATGCTGCAACTGTCATAATAACCTGGAGACAGGTGGAACACTGGAAACAAATACGACTATTGAGGCTTGCATTAACACATTAATTAACTTCTCCCTTGGGAAAGAGAGGAAAAAAAACTGACATCAAGTAACAAGCTGCTTAGATTTGTCCCATGGAGATGTCTCACCAGCTCATAAACTTTAATTTCCCTGACATACAGCCTCTTAAAAGTTGCTTGGCTATGCAGCTATTGCTGAGCATTGTCCCTTATCTGCCCCTGCTGTTACAAAACACCCTAATGGCAGTAATTTCAAGAGAAAAGGACAAGCTTTCAGGAAATTCTGTGAACTGATCAGTTTATTTGTTATTGAGTTCAAGGTTCTATGAGTTTTCTTGGAGGGGGGCAGGACTGCAAGAAAATTTGGGAGAAGACAACACACTGTGAATTACAAAATGCCTGGGGAAATAGAAAAACCTCCTTTGCAACAGACTTTCAAGTAGTTCAGATTTGACACATGGCTTTCAAAACTCCCCACAGTGCAATTCCATGAAGTCCAAAATCAGATCTTGTGATTTCCCATGGCTCGAGATTTACATCACTATCTGACATGGAGGCTGTAACTTCTCTGATCTTGGCTGCTGCTTCTCATCATCACTGGGGAAACACTGCACAAATGCTCAGTGTGACCCAAACACAGCTCAGATAAGATATTTCACACCTCCCAAGAGAGGCAGTATTTAGTTCCTCATTTTTTGGATAAAGCTAAGAAGCATTGCGACTATCAAAGTCTCAACCCCAACAAAGTCAATCCAACACATCCTTGAATAAAAGTCAAAAAAATCACCATGGAGAATGATATTAACCAGCATCAATACCACACTTTAGAGCTCTCAAACACAGGATTTGACCATGGGCTTTCCCCTGCCAGGAGGGAGAATGAAACAGGGTGCACCACTGAGATCTAACAGTGTATTAAAGCTGGACACTGTGTGTCCTGCCCCAGCATCCAATCACCCAAAGTAACAACAGCTTACCCTGGCAGATAAACTGGACACTCAAGGATCAAAATCACCAATTAATTCAGGAGGATCAGAACCACTACAATTCCACTTAGCATGTAAGCAGGTGTTTATCATGGGAGAGTGGAAATATTTAATAGTTCTCTGCAACACTGACCCAGGAAACATACAAGCCCCTATCAATTACTGAAGTGAGAAAAGAAAACCAGTTCCAATTCTGTGAAGCATCTGTGCCCTTAATTTCAAAGATGAATCTTCAGATTAGGAGCACAAGCACTTAAATGGTTATTTAGAGAAAAATCATATCTGAAACCCTTTGTCTGCCTCATGTTGCTCATCTCTGAAACCCTTACAGACAACAAGCTCCTTAAGTGACTCTTGAGTCTGAAAAGAAACCATCACTGAAATCCTTGATCAATACAGGTAAGAGCCCTTACTATGGGCTAGAATTGAAAGAATAAAATGAAAATTGGCAAATAAGAGAAACTGCAAAGTAAGGCTATGGATTCTCACAGGAAAGGAAAGGTAATGTTTAGTGTTTTAGGTGTTTCTGTGTGCTATCATGTCCAGGAAACCTCAGTTCTAGGAAATGTTAAAAGATGAAACTACCAGTCCTGCTTCTAAAGAAGTGTCCAAAATCCATTACCTGGGGACAAAGATGGAGTTATGAAGGAAGTTCTCAAAGACTTTCCGGTACTCTGCTTCCTCCTTCTCCGCTTGCTTTTCTGCCTCTGTCTTGGGGCAAGCACAACAAGGTCCTTTTTCTCCTCCACAGCCCTCTGGCTTGGTGGGCTCAGTGGCTTCTTCTGTATCAATGGTCCCATCAGCATATCTTCGAATTGGGACTTTATCTTGAAAGAAAAGAACAGAGCTAGTTTCTCTCTCCAGATCCTGGATACAGCAATAGCCCGTTATTTACCCATTCCCTCTGCTTGCTGGCATTTAGCTCTTGCCAGTGAAGAGCCCTGGCAGGCAGAGTCCCAGGCATTTCAACACAAGAACATTTAGTTCTCCTACCTTTGGAGCAGTAATTGTGTCTGTACAGGTAACTGTCCTGAGGCTGCTGCTGCCAGCGCACGATGTAGTAGGAGAGGTTCCCATTGGGAAGAGAGGGAGGATTCCATTTCACAATCAGCTGGGATGAGGAGTTGGATGCTGAAATAACATCCAGGGGAATGGATGGCACTAGATAAGGAAAAAAAAAAAAAGAAAAAAATAAAGGTATTTAAATCTAGAGCACTCTACAATGTACTTCCATGCAAGCTTTTGAGTGAATCCCAATGCATTTCTGTACTGCAAGGAAAAACACCACCTTATTTCAAAGAAAGAATTTTCTACTTATTCCACCAGTTAAGGCTTCAACTGCAACCAAGTCCCAGCCCAAAGCTATACAGTCTTTACAATGGAACAGCCTGAAATTCTAACTCCCAAGAAGCTCCCATAGTTCCTAATGAAAGTAAAATCTGAATAGCAGAGTTTTAATTCAAATTTTAATACTAATTAATAATTACTAATTTTAATTTCATAATTAGTGAAACTGATAGCACTATGCACATCATCTCAACATAAATTTTATTTCTGTATCAACAACAGACCTTGCACAATAATACATTAATCACACCTCAAGCATTATCAACCTCTCACCCCAGAGCCCACGGTCTCACCTGCAGCATTGGTTCGAATATATATAATTTCACTTTTTGCTCCATGAATGTGATGATTTTCCATCATTGTGAGGGTAACAGCCTTGACATAAATGGCATATTGAGTCCAAGGTTTCAACCCTTGCAGCAGAATTCCAGGATTGTTCTCTTTGTTTGGTGGCAGGTCAACATCAACCATGTTCCAGCTATTGGAGCCACACGCATCTTGCCCATCATACTCTGTCACATTTTTGAATGGTCTGAAATATTCAAAGAAAAAAGTAGCACAAGTATTTATTTTCTCCCAAAGACTGTCATATACGTATGAGAGTGCCTCACTTCAAAGTTGCTCAATGAAACAAATAAAGCTCACTTGCTTTCCACAGCAGAATATACCAGAAAAACAAATAAAAATCGGTATTTCCAAGCAGTACAAAATTCAGAGTTCAGTTTTAGTCATGAGCAATAAAGCAACATTCTTCAAGAAAACACTATATTTATCTATTCTGAAGTGAAATGCTTTAAGTAAGTGTATACTTACTTAAAGTGAAAACACTTTTGATATACACTTACTTAAAGTGAAAACTTTAAGTAAGTGTATATCAAACAGAAGCAACTCAAAACAGTTATTGATAAGTTGCCAGGCTTTTTACCATAAAGAACCCAAGTTCCAAGACTGGCCTTGACCATTTCAATGGGCTTTTTACCTTTTTATTTCCACACAATACAAACACACTTATATAGTTCTACTTTCCAGAAGTTGTAACACTGGTGCAAGAGCATACAAACTCTTGTTATAACATCTGCACACTTGCCAGCACTGGCTTCATTCTAGAACATCACAATGTTCTTTTTCAAGTGATGCTGGACACGAACCATTTGTGCTTCCATGTCTCACATCTTTGCTCCATGTATCATTACCAGCATTCCAAACCTCCCTTTCACAACTCCAGGTTGCTTGGAGAATTATTTTTGTGCTCATTTGGCTTTTTTTATTATTTTAAATCTCAGCCATTACAAGGATATGCAAAGGCAGAGGCATCTCCCAAGTAATTTGGATTTCTCCAGTAACTGCCCCACACCTTCATTATCAAGAGATACTAATGCAGGAAATGACCAAAGCTGGATAGTCCAAATAACCCCAAACCCTGAGCAGAAAATTCATCCAGGTAGCAGAGCAAACTCCTGACCTGAGATGCTCTCTAGTCAGTACTTTTACTAGAGAATGAAAATATCTCCATAAACATGATGACTTTAGGATGAGCTCCAAATCAGACCCCTGAGAAGAGCCAAACCATCCACCTTTCTCTTTTTTTTTCATATCTGAAGCCTCCTGATGGATTTGCAATGCATTTGTAGGACTCATTCAAACCAATCCTCTTTTTTAAAGGAGACTTGTGCTCCACCAAGAAAAGAATCAGAACAAAAGCAGGACTTAAAGATGAAATACTCAAACTGGATGAGACATTCTACAGTAGAAACAGAATCATCTGCTCCCCCTTGGACTGCCCTGGTTAATCTCTGACAACATCTACTTACGCCTCTTTGTAGTAAACAGTGAAACTAATGAGGTCTCTGTAATCTGGAGGGCGATACCGCTCCCATGTCAGTTTAATCCGATTCTTGAGTGTCGTGTTGGAAACAAAATGCAGAATTTTGCTTTCACCTGCAATACAAAAGGACAGGACATGCCAGAGTTGGCATCACATCACCCCTCTGTGTTTTTTGTTTCTTAGATGTAAGTTTTAGCTAATGAGCCTTTCCAGTAGCACCTACAACACCACAGGATACCAACAGCCTTTTTCTCTGTAGAGCTTCCTCTTTCCTCCTACTACACTTAAGTGCTTTAAGGGTAAGCAGTGACCTTGGCAATCAGTTTAAAACATGCTTGAGCCACTTGTTATTAATTTTTTTGAAGCAGATTTTCTTTTAATGCATCATCAGAAAGCTCTTGAAAACTACTTCAGACTCTCCCTGAGCGAGGAATGGAAGTGCTGTTTACCACAGGACTGGTTTGGAAGCACTAAATTCATCATCCAGCTCCAAAGCACGCGCGGAGCAGTCACCGGCCTCTGCGTGCTCACTCTCCAGGACAACTTTTGACAACTACCATTTGTTTTTCTGGAGACTGAACAACATGAAAAAGACAAAGGAGTTTACATTCCTATTCATCAGAGGCTGGACCAAGAACTCCAAAACTCAGTTCATATACAGCACAACCATTTGATGGCAGCAGCTTCCAGCTACTCTTCTGAACAGACCTGGATGGAAGCCCATAGCTTGAAATGAATGGCTTCCCACTACCAACTCGCTGAGTTTCCAACCCAAAACAAAATAGCATTTTAAAAACTTAATTCTTGGATGAAGAAATTGTGTTCTGTCAACTGTGAGCTAGTTTCTAATGTTCCATAGAAGCTCTGAAAATAAAGAGGTTTTCACCCTCGTGTACACTGGCACCGTTGGTGCTATCTTTGCAAAGGCAGTTGAGCTTTTGTTGATTCTTTTGCCCTTCTCAGAGTCAGAAAGCTTTCTGTACTGGTTTCTTAAAAAAGCAGGCAGCGGCTGGCACTGGCCTCAGTGGTAGTAAGGCCTGGCTGTGTGTCTGTAACTCCTCCAGGGCTGCAAGGCTTTGCTCTATTCAATGTGCAAAGAATGGAGGGTGCTTACAACAAGGATCTGGGCCATCTGCGTGTCTGCATCGCGCCCAAAGAGACATTCAGCAGACTACGTGTCCTAGTTTTGCAAGCACCATCCACAACAAGGGGACTTGACTTATACACAAGATCCATTTTAGTTTACTCAGCTCCAAAAACACCACAATCCAACCAAGGGAAAAACACATTATCAGTTTTAAGGGTTTGAGGTGAAACTTGTAGGCATTCTTAATTCCTAGAAGAGAGATTGCTTTTAAACGTGCTGTTACACCTGGAGACCTGATGTGCAGATCACCAAAGCCAAGAGAGGACTTTCCAATAACTCTGACCATTGCAGAATCCAAAATTAAATGCAGAGACCCTCAGGCTTAGGAATACTGCAGAGCATCAAAAAGTGTTCTCAATTCAAAAGCAAGTAATTTGAAAATTAAGCAGAGCAAACTAAGTTTGAAACAAGCATTTCTAGCTTGTTACCAGGTAGAATATTTACAGGAGCTTAAATGAAGCTGAAAGTAACAGAAACAATTTGTGTTGGTGTCTGTGGAATTCTTATTCAGCAGCTTCCTTAGTATCAAGAAAGAGTAAGTACCAGAGAGAGGAACACACCTATAATGATGCACAGATACAAAGGCGACTGAGAAATTGCTCCTTGTTGGATACACCAAACTACTGGATTTCATTTCTCATTTCCCAGTTATGCTCCTATTGTTATCTGCTGCTGCTGTCACAAAACAGGGGATTTGGGAAGAAATCATCTTCTACAAGTGGGTTTTACAGATGAGATGGGAACTCTGTAACCACATCATTTTCCACTCATGCAAAGGTACCTTCACAGCTACAGTGTAAAGCCTGAACAACCAGAAGGGCTGAAAGCCTCCTGCAAATCCTAAACTCTAAATATTGCAATGGTCAGCAGCATGTCAGCATGTTGGGTTTGTTCTTGTGACGCCCTCCTGTGCAGTTGGCATTGAGATTTTTTTGTTTGTTTACTTACAAGAGGCTCTCTCCCCATTGTTCCTTGGATTTATATCTCCTTTGCTCTGTCGTCCCTTGGTTCCTGAAACTTCCTCCATTCGGTAAATCTCAGAAACACACAGTTTAGGATTAAATGCAAAGTACATTTTCCCCTCACTGATTGTCAAGTTATGATGGTTCCAGTCCCACAGCTGCTGAAGATTGTGGTTGTCAAGCACATAGAAGGAATAATTCCTAGAAGGAAGTTTTTAAAGATAAAATACTCATTTTAATTCACAGACCATTCCAATGAAGAATACCTTAACACAAGAAAACTCTGAAACACTGTGTTTGTTCCCTCTTTCTTTAAGTTGGTGTTCAGCAAAGGGCTTTATCCTCTTCCATAGAGCAAGTTTACCCTGAATGTTTAGAAGGCAGGGAAACAAGTATGACACAGGACCCCAAAGGTGACATCACAGCATCAAAACCCCACTCCAACATTTGTTTTAAGACTTGTATAGGAGCTGCTGTGAGGAACATATAAATTCATGTCCTCTAAACAGCACTCTCTACACTGGATTTTCCATTTGGTGGCAAATGGGAAGCAGTAGCCTTCGATACTTTTTGGAAGGAAAAGCCTTCTGGAGTTCTGACAATAAAACACAGTCATTAACACAGCTCTTGCTTATGTTTACAGAAGCAACTCTAAGAGTTTGCATTGTGAGGTTTCTTTGCCTCTGTTCTACCTCTTGGCCCAATAAAGATTTCCTACATTGTGCCAAGTGCAGTTGCACCTGTACATCAAAACCCAATAGCAAACAGTTGTACTGACTGGACAGGATCCACACTTCAGAGCACAGAACTAAACATGGGCAGCTGTGCTCAGCCCACTCCCTAAGCCCAGCCCTGGAATAACATGAACATCCTTTATTTCCACAGATACTACATACAAAGTTGTATGCAAAAGGCCTATTAAATATTATGAAAGCCCTATTAAATATTATGAAGAAATTCCTGGTACTACTGAATTGGAAAAAAAAACACACATTCAACAAAATCAAGATTGTAGGCTCTACATCAGCTGCAAGGACACTGACACTTTGGGATAGCAGGGACACTGGGAAATGAGATAAAGGTCTGTGTGATGAACCTAAATCAAGATAACCCACCATGGGTTAATAAATCTGGCATTTATTTCACTCTGGTAGGAAGCTCCCCCATCATTAACTACAGCAACACAAAATCCACTATTAGCACAGTGAAGCCCATCTTACACTGCTAAGCCCTTGTCAACAGAGCTACACTGGGCTTTCTACAAACCCTTCCAGCTACAGAGTTTCTGCAGGGAAATGTGGCAAAGAAACCATAGGGCTCATAAAAAGCTGCCATATTATTCATTTATGGTTTTCCATCAATTATTCCATAAAAAATTTAGTCTTAAATCCTTCCTCACCCAGCATGAGACAAAACCTGTTCATTCTGGCTCCAATCTGCACAGATTTGCCATTTCTTGTAATGCAGAGCATATTTTCAGAATAATGTGAAAGACAAGTTGTTTCTCCTATTTCCACCTGTCCTCTAATTACTCAGGACTTGATTTGTAATGAAGTTGATAAAGCTGGTACCACTTCACACAGATGCTGAGAAGAGTGTGCTCTGTTAACAAGGGAGCAGAGACATGTTTGTGGTTTAAATGCATTCTGCCAGGAGAGAACAAGGATGTTCAACTGCCTGTGGGATTTAACAGCCATCACCAAATCTTGTGTTGATTTGAAAGTACTGCACCTTACTGAAGTTCAGTATTTTCTTGTCTTGTTTGAAAAGCTAAACTCATGAGCTTCTGAACCCTCCACACAAAACCAGCCTCACACCCCACAGTGTACAAACTCCCCAACTCATTTTTTTGAACTTCTCTCACACACAGGCAGTTGAGGAAAGCCCCCTCCAAAATCAGGACTGAGCTGAAAAGCATCCCCATGGGAGCCTGCATTGCAGCCAGGTGTCACCACAGGTCTGGAGGGTGTCATTCATTCCCCACACATCCTCGGCACAGGGTGCCTGCTCTGCTGGAATGCTGTGGTTAGATCAGGCCTTGCTGCCCTCCTGAAGACTGTCTGAATTCACCACACCCTGACAATAATAACCCCAGGAAAACAAGCAGTAAATTCCTCAGTGAGGAACCACACAACAGCTAGAGATCCTGTTCACAACTTCCAACAGGCCCGACAGCTGATGCCTCTGCCTCAAAATGGTTTAGAAAACAAGGGGGAGGTTTTGATTTTCTAGGCTGTCCCCCAGTTTGCTGCAGAGGTTGAAACACAAAATCAGAGCAGGTCAGTGCCACAACTGAAACTCTTCCTCAGTCACCATTTCCTTGCTTGCTCCTGAAGGCCACAAACTGCTCATTTTCCAGTACCCAACCTGGGATACTCTGAGATGTGCTGCCTACACACCATCCATGCACACAGAAGTGAACACACAGACCCCAGCAGAGGATGGAGGTGCCTGGAAGAGTCAGCGCCACATGAGGGAACAAAACCTTGCAACGAATACTGAGACCCCTCTGGCAGCACATCTCCATCTCAGTTTCCCTATTTGCAAGGAGAAATTATTTTCTTGCTGTGGGAGCATGTTCACTCTAGACATGGTTTTTAAAAGAGGCAGTGAAAACTCTGAAGACAAAGTAGATTCCCTCTAAACTTTCCACTTGCCGTGATAACCAAGGCAAGCAACAGCAACTGAATAGGGAACAAAGAACATCTGAAGTGCTGTTTTGTCAGTTCAGTTCAATAAATAAAAGGACAGTGGCTGTGGGATCAGTCATGTAACGAACAACAATCATAATGGGCCTTAAGTTACCCTCTCTCTCACCCCCCTCCAGGCACTGCTGGCACAAACAGCTCTTGTTCCAGCAGCCCACTGCTTTCCAGGTTAAGATCCCACTCCCTGTTGTTCATAGCTCTGCCCAAGTAATTGCTCAGGCTCAGTCCTTCCTTGTCAGGTGCCTACTTCCACCTAAGTATTTTTGGACATGTTATTTAGACAGTGGTAATGCCGAAATTATGCCAGGCGTTTTCCAAGCAAAGAGACTGCCCCTGCCCCTTGGTATGTAACTGCAGCCACTTCCTAACATAGGGGAATTTTAGCACAAGCAGCTCTTTACTATAGATCTGTTTTACCTCCCCACTCAGCCCCATTTTCTTCTTCAAAGCTGCACCTATTTACTTCTCTGTTTGGGAATCAGACTGATAAACCTCCTGTTTCCCCTCGGTTCAGCTGTTTGCTGACAGACAAGGAACCATAAATATAATTACTACCTTAGACACAAAGTTAAATTCAAATTCAAAGAGGTCAAGGGAGAGAGGGGAGAGAAGCAAAGACAAGTCGATAACTGGAGTGTCTGTGAGGGCACAGCCTGAACGATCCCGTGCATTGACAATCCCATGGGATTTGCAGTTGGAAACAAGCCTCTCCACAGAGCCAGTGCCCTTCCTGAGCACACAGCCTGCTCTGCAAGGGCAGCAGGGAGAGCTGCCCTCAAACTCACTCTGTCAGATGCTGGAATTTTAAGAATTTAGGGCTGACCAAAGACGAGTCTGAAAGAAAGAGGGAGGCTGTGAAGAATTCCTGGTGCTTTAACTTTATACAGTCAGGGCAGACATCAGACATAAGCAACCTTTTCAATGATCCTCACACTACCTTTTCTTCTACAATTTCCCCCAGTTTTTCATTTAATAGTTCTGTCATTATGATTTCTTCCATAGAACACTGGTCTAAACTTAGGATGGCTACTTGATTTGGGATGAGAAAGAGCAAGACAGTTTGCTGAAGGACCCTCACTGCACCTCAGCATCACACATTCTGCAGGGATAAAAACTTCTGCCTTGACAAACTTTTACCACCATAGGAAAACAGGAGTTATGTACAGCAATAAGCATCACATGGTGAGTAATTATAGAAGCAATATAATCCTCAGCAAACATTTCAAGGGATCAACTTTTCCTGACCAGTCTTTTGCATGCTCAGTAGATAATCCATGTAATGCTAACATTTCAGGGAATTGCAAACAATTGCAACTTTCACTCTGTTTCAGTTGCACTCCCTGGCTGGTAAAATTTGTATTTATTTCCTTTCAGCTGACTTCTCCAAAAAACTCTTCTAAAATCCAACTGTAAAGAACTACAAAAAAAATCCCATTGTTTCAGAAGACGCTCTTTTCTCAAAAAGAACAAACAAAACCACTTTACTGATGTAAAGAATCTACTTAGAAAAACCTAAAGTGAAAAGCAACAGCAAAGGTACCATAAAATATTTGTATATACTCAATTTAACATGCTGATTAGGACAGTAATGCAAATGAGCAATGCTGTGCAGAGGTGTTCATGAGGAGAAAAACACTGCATATTAGGAGGAGATTCTACAAATGAAAATGAATGTTTTTTAGAAGACTTATTCTCCACAGCTTTCTATTAAAGTGAAATTGCATCCACAAATATCTGAACACTTACCCATCCACCTGCTCCTCTCCCAGAATGTACCGCAGGTTCTTCAGGAAAGACAGGGAGACCAATGCATGGGAATGACGAATCTTCACATATCCTGTTACTGTCTCAATCAGACCCATAAAGTTCTCCAGTTCTGAGGCAATGTTATCTACAGTGAGAAAAAGATAATCATTATTGTAACAGAATTCACAGTTTTGACTAATATTCTGCTTCATGCAGTATTAGCTCAGTAAAATAAAATGTTTGTATTTGCTGCTTTTGAAAATGAGGCACTGGTTTTCTTCCCCCAGAACAGTTGCCTGTGCAGCCAGATGGTTGAAGGGCAAAATAAAGCCACAGAGCAACAGTGGGAAACCAGTTCCATACTGGAACACCTGATTTTTCTGTGAGCATTGCCCTCTGAAGCCAGCACCAAATGGTGAGCCAGCATTCTGGAAGGGATGAAAAGACCCTTGTGTACATGTACACACCATGAGATGGAATTGCTTTTTGGGTATGGAGCAAAGCTCAGGCAGACAGCTCCACTGGAAAACAGAGAATGAGATTGAAGATGGAGAGGATAGGGTATGCTCCTGGTCTGCTCTGGGCCACAGAGCATTACTTTCCATGACCCGAAAAGCTACAAAACAGAACCAGTTGATGAAACAGCAGAGGCAAATCCATCAGGAAGTTCTCCTGCCATGGAGCAAAACTCACTGAAGCTGAGTTTCTACTAGAAATTATTAAAATTACTGCAGAGGAAGCTCTGCTCATCAGAACTACATTCTCTCTGTGAACTGTCCCTGCCCAGGGCTGCAACACCCCATCCTTCACAAGCTCAAACTTTGCTGTCCTTACCTCCTTACCCCTGGCCCAACCCCTTTGCCTGGTGTCACCACCTTGCCAAGTTACACTGCCGTTCCAAGGAGCAGCTTTTAAGGACTTGGGAGAAGCTGCTTTGGGGTGTTTTGCTTTGCTGTCATAAACACACCAAAGATGTAAACACATCCTAATAGATGGCTGGGAAGACCAATTACCAAATACCAATGGTTGGTTCCCATACCATCTGATGCTCTTTGGCACTCTAAAATAATGCTTAAATAAAATAAAAACACTCCCACACACTTGCCCCAGGTAACTGGAACATCTTCCAGAAGGGAAGATTCCACCTGTAGCAGTGGGACCACAAATTAAAAAATCCACATGTTGCTGTAACTAAACCCTGGAATTTCATTCAGCATGAGGTAGGGAATCAAACAGATCCCAATCTTTCAACCTTATTCGTGAAACCGAAAGGGACCTTCCATAGGGACATGCAAGTCCAATAAAAACTAGCAGCAATTTTTACTCTGCTTTTAAGAGCTCATCAACTGTCAACACCTCCCTGGCTGATGAATCACTGCTCTGACAAATTTAATCCAGCGCTTGTTGAAGACATGTGACAGAGGTGGCCAGCTCACTAATGCTGACCATCCAGTAGCATAGTGTTAGGCTTTATAAGAGAAAGCTCTGAGCACTCTGGATTCCATGTTGTAGCAAAACACCACACCTTGCCTTAAAAAGTGAGGATCTGCAGTTTTACAGTGCCATGTGACAAGTTATTTACCTACCCAGATGCAAGGATTTTCAACTTTTCCACCTTCTTGGGCCTTTATTAGTCCTTTGGGACCACTGCTCATCTAACTGCCTAATCCTGGTTCCTTGTCCTGCCAAAAAACCTAGCAAAAAAACCAGCTTTCCCTGGGAGCTGAATACCTATTCCACCCGCGTGGGGCAGGACGGCGCTGCAGTGGGCCAAATCAAACAGGAGCACTGCTCTGGGCCTGGAAAGCAAACAGCTTGCTGAGTTTTTAATGTTCTTATCATTATGCTGACGACAGAAGGAAAAACGTGCAAAGCAGCCTTATCAGGGGTTCAGAAAGAGAGGGCGATCACTTACTTCCACGCCGGATGTTGATCAGCAGATTTCCCTTGAGAATTGTGCATCCCTGCAACATTTGTGCTGACGTGACCGAGTCAATGGTCTTCGTTTTCCCATCCTCACAAATTTTGGGGCAAGGCCCCTCACAAGGGCTGCAGAACATGCTGTGAGGAAAGAGGGGGATATTGAAAATAAACAATGATGTGGGACTCTGAGTCTACAGACTGCTTTGAGGTGAGTTTGAAAGGTATTTCCCTCTACAGCTTAGGCAAATCCTCCAGGCCAGAATGAAAGTGTCATGCTTGTTCAGGATACACTTGCCTGCTGCACTCAAGAGAAGCTGGAGCAGTCTTACAGTGACTGAATGGACCCACACCCACAGTCTGACAAGGCTCTGTGATCCTTCCACTTCAGGTAAAACCCAGTGCCCTTGCAACTGTGCATTTACTCTGACTTAATTGCTCCCAAGAACCCAACCCATCCCATTTGCAAAGGCAGCCTCAGAGTGCAGGGAGGTTTCGTGTTAATCCAAGCCCAACCTCACAAAACAGGCCAGCCAAGAACTGGAGAGGGGAAAATACTGTTCACGTTCTTATAAAGTTGTCTGGGTCCATGTCCATAAACCAATACCTAAAGCTCAGCACTAGGGAATTCCATGCTCCTGGCTGTTTAACTCAAAGACAACTGTGGGGGCACACAGTCAGGAGGGATGTGGAGAAAGTGAGCAGTCAGTTAGTCACTACTTCTTACAGCTTAAGAGGCATTAAAGCAGCAAGTTTAAGGAAATAGAAGATTGTGTCTTGATGCAAGGACAACTAATTGGCAACAGAAATTGGGAGAGCAAGGCCAGAAGTCTAAGCAGGTTCAAAATGGGTGGTACAGATGGAAACATCAAGACACAGCCCCAAAGTCAGAAAAACCAGATTGCCAGAAGCTGAGAGGCAACACCGAAACACAGGCTCATTTCTGCTTCTTATGCTCACAGGCACTCAGAAGCATTTTTAGCAGGCAAACTCAAGCAATAAGAACTCAGGGCAGATCAGCCTTTGGCTGCAGGAGCTTTTTAAAGGCTCCATGTTATATTCCCTACATATTCATCTCAAAGTTGGACACTTCCTGTGTGCACAGATCACTCCTCCTGATAAACGCCTTTCCTGATTCAAGGTAACTTTTATTTTCCAATTTATTCTAGCATTTTACTTACTATTTCATGATTGCTTACTCCACCTAATATCACTTTAGAGAGGAAAAATAAAAATTAAAAAAACCCAAACCCAGCTCCAAAGAGGCTTCTGTCAGCTTCTGCTGACAGCACTGATGGACAGGGGCTTACTAGTTATTTTTTTAAAAAGTGAAACCACTTTCCTCTGAGGCTTAAAGAAACATGTAAATTGATAAGTTTTCCATGCATAAACCATAACAGAAAGAAGCTCCTTTTCTAAGTAGTAAGCTCTTATTTCAAAATCCTGCTCTATAACATGCCACAAACCACTAAAAGCTGCAGACACAAGAAAGAGGCTTCAACTAAATGTACAAAGAATGCTGGAAATGCTTTCCATTTGCAACTATTTGTTAACAGCACCTCTGGGGAACAGAACATTCACTAGCCTTGAGTTACAGCTCCTTTCAATCTCTGCAGAGAGCACAACACCGAGATAAGACAGGATGGCCACGCATTCCAGCGTAAGCGGCTCAAACAGCTGCTCCTACAAGCTCCAGGAGATAACAAAAGCTGCATTTCTCAGGTGAATATCTGGATTTGGGCAAAGGCTGTGTTAAGTTGCTTGTATCCAAATTCCAACTGGAGACTGCCTGGAACGGATGGATGACACGCACGCAGAGACACACAACTGCTGCATCACTACAATCACCTTTCCAGAAACACAGCAGCCTACAAAGACATCTTCTTAGCACAATACTGAAGCACTACAAATTTTAGCACACTGACTATCCTTTACTGAAAGGCCATGGCTTCCAAGGGACAGTAGGCAATGAAGGCTGCTTGCTTAAGCCAATGGAAATTACAAAATCACAAGCAAGCATTGCTCCAACTGTTAGAATTAAATAACAGGAGGAGAGTGACACTCTTACAAGAATTAATTCTGTATAATATTGTTGGCTGCTGCATTGTTTTTGTCACCATCTCTATGATTACTTCCTTCTAAAACATCATTGTTATCTCCTGGAAATAGTGAAAAAATGAAAACAAAATTAAGTACACCAAAGAACACATGTGCCTAAAATGCAGGTACACAAAGCAAATAACATGCAAGGCAAGGTAACTGCTATGGTTTGTTCTGTTTGATAATGGTCATCAGCCAACTCCAGCCTCGGGCTCTACTTTGCTCCTGGGCCTCATTTTCATGTTGTTACTCTCTAGGTGAAGAGCTGGTTCTGCACTGCATGACCTCCTCCAGCCCTTCTGAAGAACCAGAGCCCACTGAGGGTGCACAGGACCACACATACCCATCGGGTGGATTCATCACGGGAAGGTCTAAGTCAGCTTCTACCGGGAAGCCACACAAACCCCCACTGCAATTCCCCCTCCTACGTCCTCCCCTCTACCCCAAGTAATTTGCACCCCAAGCTGCCCCTGGACAGGGAGTAGTAAACCCACACAGGACAAACAGACAGAAGCCACATTACCTTTGGCTCCCGTTGCGGATGAAGCCCGAGGGACACTCGGCCATGCACTCATCGTTGTGAATCACGAACTTCTCGTATTCACTGGCGTCCGTGGCGGGCACTTTGGAGCAGAACTCCCTGGTGACGCAGCGCCAGCCCTCGAACTTGTAGGTGTTGGGGGGGCAGGTGGGCAGGCACACACCCTCGTAGTAGTAGTTGCGGCAGGCCACGCATGCCGTATTGTTGTCGGGCGCCGTGCAGCTCCCCAGGCACTCGGGGTGGCAACACTCGTTTTGGTCTGTGCAGGCTCGCTTCCCACACGAGCTGGGGCACACTGCAGGACACAAAGCAAGAGAGCATGAGCAACACCTGCCGAGGTGAGTGGCACTAAAGGACAAACTCTGTTCTGTGCAACTCTGTGGCAATTCATTCCCTGTGCTCTAGAGCATCTCTGAAAAAAACCGAACCCGTTATTGTAAAAAGTTCTAGTTTTCTCAGCTTTAGTTGCCTGAAAGTATCTTTTTCTCAGATCAAATTTATGACATGAACCAAGTAAGTAATAAAGAAAACTGCTGAAAGCAAGATCAACATAAGGATAATGGAAACAGGCAGTACTGGAACCTATTCCATAGCCCTAGTATTATGGACAATTTTTTTTTTCTGGCATGCTGACTTACTGTCTTTCTAAGCATTTCTTGCCTTTCCTATTTGTACTTCAAATTGGTCTTTTACTGGCAAGAAAACAAGCTTCCTTCAAAACAACTTAATTACACTTGTAGAAGGAAGCACTGCTCTACTGCAGCACACATGGTTGGGCTGACCCCAGTGTAGCATCTCAATGTTGCTTATGTGTGCAAAATGCGGTTTAATAAAGTATCAAATCATCATCCACATCAAATACTGAGGAATTACGGAGCTACTATTTTCCCCTGAAGAGCATAACAGAATTCTGCCTTATCCTCAAATTCTGGGTTCAGAGAACAAAATATGAAAGGGAGAAAAAAAATAAAGGGGGTGCAAATTTATGGAGACATTTGTTTTATGTGAAAGCATTTCAGCTTGGAAGACACGAACAAAGAGCAGAATCCTCAGCAGCCGAGCTCACCACTGCTAGATCAAAAGAAGTGGCAGCATTATATTTATGTAACAACAGCATTTTGATTACAGCACTCTATGGCCTTTTAGCCACACCAGCCCTGTGCCAGAGGCTCTGGAAACACACATTTTGCAAATGTGGTTTGCATTAAGTAGCTGTTTGCCACTTTCTAACTTAGCTAAAACACTGTGTCAGTAACAACAGCAGAAAACTGGATTTCAGCGGTGCCACTACAGAAGATCCAAGTGAAGCACCACAGATATTTAAACTGAATGATTTCAGCAGAAAGCAGAGAATCAGGAGAGGTTAACATCCCAAAATGACCATGGAAGTAGCTGATGCAACTCCACACAAGTTCTTCATTGTGATTTATCTCTCAGTCTGCAACTACAGTGGTTGTTTTTTAAATCCAGGACTAAACACCCTAAAATTTTAATGCCCTCCTCTTGCCATAATGAAGTCCAGGCTTTCCAGTTTTTACAATCCCATTCAGCAGAACTCCACCATCCTGACACAGGATAAAATGCTCAAGACTGCTATTAAGCAATACTAGTAACAGTAACAGCAATAAAAACAGTAATTCCCCCACAAAAACAAACCAAAAACCACAAAAACCCCCATTGCTCATAGCTCTGCATCCACAATGTTGACATCTTACAATGACTTTTGATTATAAAGAGCCATTTTCTCACAGCTTTAAGTAGTGCCCACCTTGAAAAGGACTTGTCAAAATGCCAGTGAGGAATTTTACATTTCTTGTCAAAATTACTCTAATTGACTCTGATGAATTGTAATCACTTTGTTTTGAAATGGATGGAGGGGTGAAACTATGAGAACAAGGAGGTGGGACCATGAGTGCTGCTGGTGCCTGCTCAGGTACCACAAGTATCACAACTGTCACATAAAAAACAAATTAAGAAAATTTTTGCAGACTCTAAGACTACAGAGAGCAGGAATGAAGAGGCAATCACTGCTAAATAACTCATTGTCTGAAGATGCAAGATGACTTTTTTTCTTGAAAAGGAAACAAACCATACACAACAAACCTGTATACCAAAATAAAACACACATGCAGGTATGTATTCTCTTTTTGACTGTAATCTGTACCAGTGTAAAAGAAGTCTGCCCAGATGCCACCTTGGTAAGGCATCACAAATTGCCTTTCACCTTAAGGTACACAGGACTTGCATCTGGCACTACTAAGGGATTAAAAAAGAAAATAAATCAGTGTGTCTTGCTAGCAGATGGACTGCTGTGCTGAGTGGGTGCCAGAACTCAGATTTCATGTGGTAGCTACATTTCCAGTTCAAAGCCCTACTAAAAAAAACACACATACCCCACCCCATGCCTCCACAAAGTTTATTACTGTATGTATTGATTAAATACATGATTTTTTTGTTTTCATCTGAACAATTTGCTGGAAAACAAACACTGTTGTAGTAAGTATTGAGATAAACATAGATTAAGTTTATTTCATTCCTGGGAAAGACTCCTGTATTCCCTTAATGCCTCTGCCATTCATGAGCAGTCTGCTATAAAAATAGGATTCCCTGCATCTCCTGGTAAATCTGCTGACTCTGGTCTATGGAAATATAAATTGGAACACAGAAGGATACACAAGTTCACATGAAAAAGGCAATCAGTGAAACAGGTTTTCAAAACTATAGTAATATTTTAATCACAACCATTTTAATATGAACTCTTGAGAAATTTATAGAGATTATTTTTTAAAAGCTCAGCAGCCTCAGCTTTTCCTCAGTCCTATTTTCTGCTTGTTCTTGCTAACGTTGGCAGAGTTTTCAGCCTGGAGACAATACGGGTATCCTGTTTCTTTGAAGAGGCAGAACAAGAACTTCTGTGTGTGTGTGTGGGACATATTATCAACAACAAAAAAGCCTTATCTGCCTTACACGCCAGTTCCTCAGATATCCCTGTTCTAAAAACCTTACTAAACAACACTGGCTGACCTCACAGTCCAGAGCCATCTATCCTCCCCCACCCTCCCAAACTGTGCTACTTGGGCTCCTAGATTTGTACCAAAACATGTAAAATGCAGGTTCCAAAATACCTTGGCCAAAAAAAGCGCCCTGCAATACACTCAGTAACTTGTTGACTTTACTCTGCAAGAACATTAGAGACACGGACACAAGCAAACAGTGGGCTGACATCTGGGGACAGAATTTATCAGCCAGGTACAACAGTGCCTTGGAACATGAAGGCTGATGACGATATACAAAAAAAAAAACAACCCCCAGAACAAATCCTTGCTGACAAGCCCAAGGGCAAAAAATGCTTAATTGTCATCACATGGAGATACCAAAATAATGGAAAATTTCAGAGACCTTGGAGAGCAGCCATGGGAGAAGGAAGTCAAAGCAAGACGTGGAGAAGGGCAGACACTTAAGCACTTTAATAAAGAGTTGATGGAGGCCTGACTAGACCAGCATCCATTTACATTTAGGGAGTGAAAGTAGTGTCAGATCTTCAGAGAAAGACAGTACACAATAGTATCAGTAGCCACAAATCCAATTTCCTGGAGCAAAACCAACAACAGAACTTTCATTGTCCATCTGTACCTCGCCTTCTCTCTGATTTCTTCAAATGAGTTTTCCCTGTCAACAAAAAACTCGGAAGATTTTTCCAAAGACTATTAAGATACTGTGATCACTGACAAAAAAGAAAAAAAAGGCAAAATTTTTCATTCCAAGATGCCTGTTTACTGAGAAAATCAGATTCAGACCCGACATACAGCAAGGAGATACCTTAAAACTAAATGCAAGAAACATCTTGGAAACACAAGGAGCCCCAAGAGAATCTGACACAGACTCATTACCCTCAATGAAAACCCCCAAGATGCTAAACCAGAACTGCAAACACAAAGCAAGGTTTGGAAATCCTCAAACACAACTCCGGGGGGAAAAAGAATTTAAAAAGCAAGCGACAAATCATCTGCCTGTATTTACGACAGTTCCCTTCTGGACAGGCTCAGGCTAAGGAGGTGGCAGTAAGTTTGTCTGACATCTAATCCCTCTCTGCTATGTGGAGCGTGCACCACGCCAGGGCTCGCTGCAAACACCCCGCGTTGACATCACGGCTATCGTACAGTTTGGGCAGACAAAGTGTTCTTATCATCTCCAAGACGCCATGACTTCAGCGATGCTGGAGCAGAAAAATCAGGTGAATAAACAATCAGTCACAGGGAGTGAAAATGCAGCCAGAGGAGGAAGACTCCTGGCAAGCAGAGGCGCTGGCCTCGGCCAAGGATGGCACCGCGCCAGTCACATGCGGGCAAGTGAAAGGTTGCCAAGTGTGGGATAAATATTTTTTAAAGATTCTTTCTCTCCTTGTAAAAAGATATTTGATCCTTCTTTGGTTTGGATATTTTTTTTTTTTGTATGCTCTTTCTTAAAGCATCCTTTAGATAAAATAATGTTTCAGAAAAAAAATAGGGGGGAAAAAAGCACCTCGTTTTGAGCAGAAACCAGAGGAGGAAGGGAGTGTTTTTTCCTAGCCAACTACTGAAAAAATTAGCTGTCTAAATTTATCCACAAAGACAGAAAAATACAGTCACTTTTGGAATGTTAATCCTTCTACATGACAGAATTTAAAAAATATTGCATTTTAATGGGCTAAACTTTGGTACGGCCTTTCAAACAGCTGACTTCAAATGCTCAGACAGCCTATACAAGACCTGATTTCTTTTGCCCAATATTCTGCAAGAATAGAGAGACTGGAGAGACATTACTCAGAAAATCCAGTTCCAGTGATTCATGGTCAGAGCTGGAATCAAAAACTACAGGACAAAAGGAAATACACATATTAAATACATGCAGCAGCATACTCTGATCACAGAAATATGGGTAAAAGTCATCACAAGGCACTGAACAGGCCACTCAGCAGTTGCATAAATCTTTATATTGCCACAGAAATAGGTATTAGCAGCACATCAACAACAGTATATTTTTTGTCTTTTCTGTTCCCGTTCCCGAAAACTGGTTAACTTGTATTCAGTGAAAATCCTGAAGGCAAAAAATGCTGCCATGTCAAACCACTTCCTAATAGATAAGGCACAAAGTCTGGCAGCTTTTGACATTAACTGCCATATCTCAAAAGTTCAGTTCAACCCAGCACTGATCTAGGACCTGAAAGAGATCATCTCCTCCTTTGTTAAACCTCCAGTATGTCATGTCCACCACCAAAATACTTGGACAGGTCTATACAAACTTACACCAAGAGGGCATTAAGTCTACAGCCTGCAAGCTATGCCTGACTCAAGATCAGTCATGCATTTCCATGTTTAAATCCTAGTCACCACCAACCCATTTTTATCCCTGAGACCTTTCCAAGGATCCTGAAATTATTCTGAGGTGGTTCAGGGAATTATTTTCTTCCTACTACACCTGGTCAGCCTCCACACAAGCTTTTTGGTCTCCCGCTTCTTGGTATTTCTGTTTGTCACAGATGCTGTATATGTCTTTATCACTGCCTGAGGAAGTGGGTGTGATGAAGCATCCAGAACCTCAAAATAATCTCAGTGGATTTGCCCAGCCTGACATCAGCCCACTAACTGCCCAATTTTTAATCATACCGAAGATTTATCAAGGAATCTGTTCTTGGATTCCCCTCCTCAGGATTTTACAGGTGAACAACAATACACAGGCAGTTGTGCAGCAGCTGGAGCCAACTCAGATGGAAGCACCTGTAGATGACTCTGGACCAAAGGAAGTGGAAAAAAACGGAATGGGAGAAAGCTTAGGAGGGGAAGGTCCTGCACCTGGAGACTCTCAGATTCCACCAGATGCAATGAGGTCTAAAAAGCAGAAAGGAAGCATTCATCATTCAATGAGTATACTCCAGTTGGACACACTGGAGGTTGATGACCCCACACATCCCTCCTTTGGCCGCCTCTCATTCATTCCTTACCCTAGAAGTTATACCAAAACAGCTTCCAGGCTTCCCAGCTGTGATACAAAACAAGATGTGTGCCAGATCCATTTTATTCAGAGCAGAGGACTTGGGGACACTCTTTGGCACTGCAAAACTCCCATTCCTTCAGGTTTCTGCAAATGAAGCAATCAACCCTGCTAAATGCTCCAGCAGCATTACAGGAACTCCCATCACACTGAAATGAGAGCAAATGGAAACCTGAGCAAAGAAAACAACCACCTTATCCCACAGTCAACAGGAACCCATGGATAGCACAGGTAGTGTGCGTCTGCGCCCGAGTGCGTAAGCCTATGGCCCAAGAAGGTGCACACAAACACGAGTTATTGACAAACCCCAGCAGCATGAATTGCATTCTCTTTCAAAACAGTTTATGTTGCCCAGCACAGCCCAGACTGGCATCGTTGCAGCTGGCACTCAGGAGAATGAGGAAAAAAACAAGTCCATTTAGTCCCTTCCACACCAGAATGAGTTCAGCACATAAACAAACCCCATGGAGGCAGATACAAAACCATCTCTGGGGATTTGGGGCCAGTTGCACTCTATCTTCAACACTGGGCAAACAAACTGGTTGGGAATGTTTTACCATCAGTACTGCACTGTTCCAGAAACATTTCCTCTACGCACGAGACAATTTCCCACTGGAAGATGCAAATCAGAACAGTGACACTCATCAGAGGGGGGACAAAGGCAAGAACATGATGGTCCGTCCCCCGTGGTGGTGAAATCTACTCCCCATTCACTGCCATCCCCCACCACTCATTGTCACAGATTTGTCCACATTCCTAAAGGGACAACTGAAGTTCCTGAACTCTGCAGTAACAGATAAGGAAAGCAAAGTGCTGCTGAAGAAAGCTCTGAGGCAAATTATTTTTCTTTTTGCTGCAGATTATGAGCGATATATTGGGGTTTTGCTTGTTCTTGCTTAAAGCTAGATTTAATCTGCCTGTCTTCCAAATTCTGCAAGTGTAAGGCAATAAGCTTTACAGGATTTAATTAATATACTGCAAGCAAGGAGTGCTGGTCAGCCATCTCCTGGCAAAAGCCCAGCTGGAGGAGGACTACTATTCACATTCCAGATTTATTCTAAAGGAGAAAGACAGGCTGATAACATTATCACACTGGCCTAAATTATGTAGTTCTCTTAATGCCGAAGGATCACAGCAGTTTAATCCAGGGCAAATAAGAGTCACTGGTTCAGAGGGATTCAGCTCCTGCTCAATTTCAGGAATGCCCTTTGCGTTCATGCCTTCCACCCATCAACAGCTTAACCATTCTGGCACCAGCAATGAAACAGAATGTTCGTCTTGGAGGCTGAATCAACACTGCTCCAGCCGAGGGCTAATTACACTAAAATTGAAGGGAAAGAAAAAACTTTAGGAAAACTGTTCAAAATGCACACAGTGGGGCAAACCTAGAAAATTTTTGTTCATCTCCAACTCAGACAACGACAAATGACAAAACCTGTCAAGTTCTAAACATTAGAAAATTCAAGGAAATAGCCAGAAAGACCAAGAACATTCAAACTGTTTTACTACAGAGCAAGATTTTTCAAGCTGTTCACCTGTTAGTGAGATAGGCCACTAAAACCAGGATTAAGATCGAGATGTTCAGGAGCCCGAGAAATGAGCAAGATGATAATGGAAGGGCAGGACAAGTTGCAAGAATGCTGATGGTTTGCAAAGTTATCAGAGATACCTGGTGCATTTGTTCTAAATTAAAAACTACTAGATCTGGGAGTGTGACATCACTTATGATATTTGTACATTGCAAGTAAAAAGCACCCTTGTTAACCACAACAGCAATGATGCTCCAAACAATATTAAGACAATTATGCTAAAATGATCAGATAAAGTATTTCCTTCAGGACCTCCAGAAATACAAGAGTGTAAGCAAATCTGACAGCAACTGAAGATTGTGCTCTAGAGATCCACAACAATCAAAGGGTGAGCTCTTTCCTTGGTTTTAATAACCGTTAAATGTATTTTTCATTCTAAATCTTCCTCTATTATAAACACAGAGGAAATACAGAAAGTTCCAGAATTTCTAAGACCTAAAAGCAGACAGGAAGGTTCTGCATTAATCCATTTCTTAATGCATTTTAACAAATTTACAGGCAACACTGACAGTGGAAAGGATATAGCTGACTTTAAAGCTGTGTTAGAATTACTTTCTTCTCATACACCACAAGCATGGACAGAAGTGTCTCAGAGGGAAACTAGAAAATGTTGAGTTATCTTTTTAGACTTGATGCAAATCGCTTTAATAATTTGTAAATCACTCTGAACTATCTGGACCTAAACTTTTAACTCCATCCTCCATGGTCTGATCTGCAAACAACAGAAATGCTGAAACAGCTGCCTGTTTACTTACAGGTTCCTGACCAGCTCTGTGTGTGGGCAGAAAAGCTAGAGCTGGCCTGCAGAACCTGCTTTGGGAAGTGCAAGGATGCTCCCAGTCCATTGTAGCACTGGACACAACCACAAACCCAAAGCAGGCCCCAAGTGAACCGCTAAAAGTCCAGCAGTTCTGCATGCCCAGACAGCTCAAGCCAAGCAAAGGACTCAAACACCTGAGTCAGAAGGCAGTGGGAAAAAGTGCCTTGGGGCAGCAAGGAGCACGGATGGAACAGCAACAGCTGGGAGTGCTCAGTGCTTCCTGCTAAGCCAAGTGAGGGATGACAGTGTCATCCTGCCTGTACTCAGCTCACTATCTTTAAAAACCTCCTCTGTTGTGAGACTGAACTATTTCAGCTCTTCCAAGAGTTTGATAAATAAACTGTTTGACTGTGACATCCCCCAGAAACTGCAAACACAGAGAATATACTCACGGGACAAACGGCACACACAGCGCTGCTGGCCATGTACTCACACACAGCTAAGACTCGGATGCTCGAGCTCTCTCTGTTGATACACTTCCACACGCTTTTGAGGAATTCCTGCTAGCACGACTGGGGAAAAATAATAATGACATTGCTTCGGACTTTCTAAATCCTTCCCTGTAGTAAGGATTTGTGATCAGATTAGGGAGTAGCAGAGGTTTATTTATTTATTTGTAGGAAGGACAGCCAAGGTGAGCTGTATCCCTGGATCTGACAGGGGCTCCAGGCTGCAGCAAAGCCAGCTCAGAGACACTGCCTGGCTGCTCTGAAGCTGGAGACGGCATCAGACAGCACTTATTAAAGAAAAAGAGGGGATTCGTGTTTTTGATATTGGCACAAAGTGGGAAGCACGCTGCTTCCCACTCTGTTTTTGCTCGAGTTTGGCACGTTTGAGCTACGCTTTTCTTCTCCGGTACCTTTTTTTGTCATCTCAAGTCACATTCACATGAACATATAAATACGCAGATCCTTACGCTCTGTGTATAGCAGATACTTACAAGGATGGTCTCAAAAAAGAATATTCTTTTCACACACTAAAAAAATTATACAGAGTTATTTTAAATTCAGAACTGTTTGTATATTCCTTATAAGTTTATAAAACTCTCACTGTCCTCCCATGACTAACGAAACTGGAATTGAGAGAGTATTCTATATTTATAACTCGTCTGGTTGCTCATGCCTATGGCCCTATTTCCACCCTCCATTACTGTACACAGAGCTATGTGAGGTATTGTGGGTTCCCAAACTTCACCGATTTCCTAACAAGGCAGGCCTGTGTCCCGGAGGAACAAGCTGGGGGCTGTTTCGTTTGAGCATTGGCCGAACTCAGAGGGAGAGGCCTTGAGCACTGTGGTTTTGGCAGCTGATCTTGAAGCTGGTATTAGAGGCCATGTCTGGGCAATGACACGCCGAGCTGGCACCGGGCTGGGGATCGATGCTCTGTCTGCAGCACAAACCCTCTGGGATTCCTACACACTCACCCCAGTGACTTCAGCGTCCGCAGCTCCGCTGAGCAGCTCCTCGGTCACCTACAGCACTGACACACCACAGGCTCCACGCAAATCCAAGCCTGACAGACTCATTGGCCTCTCAAAATCCAAAGGAGGTAAAAAACCCTCAAATTTTATCCAAAACTCCCCCGAGAGCATGGTGTGTTCACTGATGCTGGCCCACTACAGACCTCCAGTGGCTGGCAGAGAAAGAGACTCTATCAGGTATCTAAATGCAGCAAAATAAGGAAAAAACTGGATTACATACAAATGAGGGCTGGGTGACATTCCTTATCCATATGAATGCCCAAGTCTCATGCAACCATATCCCATCTTTTAAACAAAAACTTTGCTAGTTCAAAAATTCCAGTAAGAAATCTGAGGTGTTGTCACTGCAGAGGTGCCTCATAATTGATGCATTTTTAACTCACGCCAGGCACCTGTGGGGCCCAAAGCTTCTTTTAATTCATAGCTCCCATATATGCTCAATATAAATAAATATTTATCCAAAAAGCAAACGGAAAATAGGTATAGACATTTTTTAAAATTCAAAATTTGTTGTTGTTGGCTGGGATTAGGGTCTAACACTCATGGAGGTGGATTCATTACAAGGCCAGGATGGATAAAACCTTGATTAAACTGGTCTAGTGGAAATTGTCCCTGCCCATGGCAGGGGGTTTGGGACTCAATGACCTTAGCATCCCTTCCAACCCTTGACATTCTAGGCTTCACTGATTCATTAGAGTACTAGAGCTATTAAAAACCCCACAAAAAGCAAGAAACCCACAACTCTTCCTAAGAGACTTTGCTGAAAAGCAGGTTCAGAAGAATTTATCCAGGGGTCTATAAAAGCAAGGCAAGATCTGGACTACACTTAAAAATTTTAAGGTTCCAAAAAAACATTACCAGGAGAGCAAGTGGTGAACATGGACAGCTTTGTGTAACTGAACTGTTTTCCCCATGGAAAATAAGTGTTCCCTTAGAGTACTGTAGCTGAGAGAGAGTGACAGCTCCTAAATCCTCCTAATAAGGCAAACCAAGAACACCTGCCTCTCCTTCCCTTTAATCCCAGGGTCACTGTCTCTGCTGCAGGTAGGCAATGATGCTGCAACTTTTTTTTCCTGAATTTATTCAAGCCACTTTCTTTGCTTTGCAATAAAGCTGTCAGGATTAACAGGCAGCTCTGGTGAGTCAGATGTTCAAAGAGAAAACATGATCTGTACCTCTCCCCATCTCTGCAGCAATGCTACTGGTGGAATTGTTTTCCATCACTTGCCACACAAGACAAATTTTAAGAGCTATTAAACACTCCTCCAGCTTAGCAAGCAGAAAAATTATCTAAATTTATCAAAAGCACTAAAGTTCACTACACTTTGAGGGAAGGATTTAAATATGGATTATGTTTTCATCCATCTAGACCACTGAGTAAAATCATAAAAATGGTTTTGAAGAACTAAATAGAGCAAAACTTAGTATTACCATTTATTTTTTTAAAGTTTCATATTATTTACATAATTTTAAAAATGTTTATGATAAAATACAGCAATGATGTTTTTCCACACCATGTGATAACTTGACACACCCTTTTCTACAGTTTTTAGAAAGTCTCTTTTAATGTTAAAATTCCACTAAGTATTTCATTAATTCTGCAGAAGTCTAGTATTAGTTACAGGAGAAAGCCCAGGTTCCCAAAACAAACAAGCTTTACAATTCAGCAGT
Source organism: Parus major (assembly GCF_001522545.3). NCBI lineage: Eukaryota > Metazoa > Chordata > Aves > Passeriformes > Paridae > Parus > Parus major. The sequence continues at coordinate 16,488,363 of NC_031779.1, forward strand.
ATCAGTATTTACAGGTTCTTCACGCAGAATGTGCAGACTTCAGACAGACCATGAAACTTTCCACAGCCTCGTTTACCCCAGGAATTACTGGATTTATAGAACACCCACAAACACCTACAAATGGAAAATTCATTGAATTCTAAGCTTTATTTCTCAATAATACTGTAGTAACAAGACTGCAATTACCTTTTCTTCCAGTTATGGGTCTCCCTGAGCCAATAACTGCAGATATCTTTGGTTATAGAGGTCAAAGGGGTGAAAGCAGCACCACACTTCCCATTTTCCACCTCCTCATGATGCTACACTGTGTTTTTACTATTTGGAGGTACATCCTCCTTCCTGTACTGACATTCTGGACACACTAGCCATGCCATTCCCCACATTCTCCAGTTGTGTATTTACAGGGCACAAAGCAGACCAAGAACAAAACGATTTCTGGTCATGCTGCAGATACCAATACCATATCACCCCCACAACCATTTAATGCTGATGCTGAGGAATGTTGTGACAGTCATGTACCACCTCTGGTCCAGCTACAAAAGATACCAGTGGCTGGTTCTGGCCAGCTGGGGGGCAGCAGGGGACAGGGTTGTATTGCCATCACCTAAATTGAGAACCACCTTCCAATTCCATCTTAGAGATGGTATTTCTTTTCCAATGTTTGACTGCAACACAAAACAACAAATGGATCTGTCTCTATTTCAAGAAGGGCAGGCCCTGCTTTCTCTGCAGTTATATGAACCTCAACTTCCATATCCATTAAATGAAGTTTTCTGTAAATTATGCAAACATTAGCCAGACCACATTGTTTAAAAATCACACTGGTTAAAAAACAAACAAAATCCAGACAAATCCAAATTTGCAGACAGAACCTTTACTGAAAAGCAATGAAAGGTAACTACCAAAACCAGAAGATCCTATTTGTTGATGGGTCTGAAACAAGAAACAGGGAGGGGAAAAACTAATTAGTATTCCAGGATGTCCCACGCACACACCCAAAACTAAAAGCATTAAATTGGATGGGAATAGAATAGCTGATCTTGCCTGCAGTCAAATACAGAGAAGTATCATTTAAATTGCAAATTACAGAGCAACAGATTTTTGCACAAAGTTCAAGGCTGTTCTATGGTTTGTTTTTATGAATTAGCAATGACGTGGGGAAAAATTAAGGGGTTGGGCCAGCTACTACCCTTAATACATATTTCAGCTTAAATATTTCTCAGATTCATTTGATGCACTTTATCCAGGCACCATGGCTCATTAAAGTGATGACAGAAAGTAAAGCAGCTTCCCAGAGATCATCCCCAAGGATGCAGCATCCGCTGGTGGCCACACTGCCGCTGGAGGATTAAATGCTACAGAAGGATCTCCAAACTGACTAATTACTCCCTCCTCCCCACATCATGTCCTTCCCCACATGGGAAACTTTTAATCCATTTATACCTTTCCTGGGCAGTGCTTTTCAACCAACAGTTCATCTGATAAAACTTCCACCTCCCTTTCCCAGGTTTTAAAGAGCTTGCTCCTACCAACATCGGCTTCTTGGCCTTGGTTCCCACAAATAAAACTCGATGAATGCTTAGTAACAGAAAAATATATACTTCACATTCATACAGTGCTTTTTAATCAGCAGTTCTCAAAATGCTTTACAAAGTATGAAATCTAATCAAGTGGCTGGTTTTGATGCGGGGCTTGGGGGGATAAATGCAATAAAAAAAAAAGATGAGTGACTCCATGTTCCAGCAAAAGGTAGAAGATCCAGGAACAGAAGAAGCTGTTTGCCTTGATATGCAAAAGCCTCTGACACTACATGACCATAATAACTTTCCTTTAAAATGCAACCAGTCCTGAATTACAGATTCCAGCACACAATTGCAGAACGCTATTCAGAGGACCTGGAGCTCAAGAATTTTCTTGCCAGGCTGTTAGCACATAATAGAGAAAAGACCAAGCAGAAGCCAGACGATCTTTTAAAAATTATTTTTGAAATCAGCTTGCTTTGGGAGTTTTTGTAAAAAATTCTACTAGTGAATATGTCAGTAGCCACAAAAAAACAGATATTTCACCCTAATAGTGGACCCCAGCCTAGCCTAAAATGCAAAATACCTTTGCAGTATCAGCCTGGGGTCTTCTGGGACAAACACAAAGACACTCTGGTGAGGATTCTGCAGGCTTTAAAGGATGACAACAAATGTCAACATCTTCAGCACGGAAACAAACAAGGTTTGTCTGACCAAAGAGTACTGAGCCAAAGATTTTCAGTGACATGACAGATCACAGTATCATAAAAAATAAAGGTTAGAAAGGACCTCCAAGATCATCAAATCCAACCTTTGACCAATCACCACCTTGTCCACTAAACCAGAACACTGAGTGTCACGTCCAGTTGTTTTTGGAACACCACCAGGGATAGGGACTCCACCACCTCCCTGGGCAGCCCCTTCCTGACCAGTCTCTCAGGGAAGAAATTCTCCCTCATGTCCAAGCTGATCCCCTCCTGGCACAGTTTGATGCCATTTCTCCTGTCCTGTTGCTGGCTGCCTGAGACAAGAGCCCAACTCCCTCGTGCCAGGGAGCTGTAGAGAGCGATAAGGCTGCCCCTGAGCCTCCTTTTATCCTGGCTGAACACCCCCAGCTCTCTCAGTGCTCCTCACAGGACTTGATCCAGAAAAGTCAGCACCACATCACTTAACAGTAAAATTCAGCTGAAAGGCTCATTATAAACTACAGTAAGGTAAAGAATGTCAAGCAGAATTGTGGGATTCTTAAAAGAAAATATGCACAAAGTATTTTCTCCAAAGGTTTCTTAGATATTTTAGCTCAAGGACCTTTTGATTTTTGAAGGTTTTCTAATTAATAAACCAAATAGCTTTAAAAATTAATTTCACTTTTTAAAATACATTGTTTTCTTTATTTTGTCATTCTGGGTTTTTTAATCAAATATGCAGATGGTGCCACCTGGGGAAGTTTATACGCTTGCACCATTAAGTGTCTTTGAACTAACTTCATGCCAACAATTGTTTTTAAGACATACACTGCCAAATTTGTCACTTGAGAAAAGTTAATCTAATTCTTGTCTTGTTCACTGGGGAGAGATGGTGACTTCTTCCACTGAGGGACAGACATGGACAGAGTTCAGCCACTTCCAGCCACACAAAACTCCCATCCTTTTGTCTTTGGTCCCCACTTGACTGACAAATGTCTGATGGAAGCTCTACTACAAAACCAATGTCAAACACAACTGGATTTTCTCAGCCACCAACAGCCCCAGTACCCTGCGGTCACAGCTGGATTTAACAACAAACCAGTGGGGATGTGACAGGACCCATGGCACAAAGATGGAACCTGAAGACTCCATGAGCTGCCCACAGCTGCACAGCTTGGGACACGGTCCAAAACCATCTGCATCTGAACCTGGGAGATTGCTCCAAACTGCCTTTTTTAAGATTAACAAATGTGTCTGCCTTAAAAACTATCATTTAGAGAATGACATTATCAGGTCAATGTGTTCCTGAGCACTGTCTTTGAGAAAAGACAATTTAAAAAGCATTTTGTGGCTCTTGGTGCAATGGGTAACAAAAACCAAACAGGCTCAGAACAAATAACTTAATAGCAATGTCTGTGGAAACCAGAATCTTTTTAAATGCAGTTTGAAATCTGCCAAGTTACACTTAAAATAAACTCTACAAGGCCACAAGCCCCTCTGGCCAGCTTCTCATTCCTTCAGATTTCACCTCACCTGCATGAGCACAGCTTTGCTCATGTCTTTCTCTTCCCTGGACAGATGAATTCTGTTCATTCTGCCATCTCCTGCTCTACATTAGCTTTTCCCCTGATCCCCTGTTAGCCTAAATTATCCTTCCGGAGCTTGCACACTCTGCAGGCTCTTCCTTGAGCTCTTAAATCACTCCTCAAGCCTCGCTCCTATCCAGACTACTAAAAATGCAACTTCGTGAGCTATTGCCTACAAAGCATTAGAAAAGTATCCTCAAGAATCTGGTACTCCCAAACATCCATATAGCCTACTGAAAACCCTATCAGGAACCAGAAGCTACAAAGTTGATGCACATGTGAATCTAGTTTTTCTTGATTTAAGTCAGGGCTACCTGGATAAAACAACAATGTTGACAAGCATCCAACAAATTACAGCTGAGCCCTCGTATCTAAGGATGAAGATCACAACTAAGAAGTATTCAGCAGCTCTAAGTCTAATCTCATGATCCAAGTTATTTTCTTAGCGAAGTCCAGCAGTGTATATTGTTTCATGGACAGCATCCTACTCATTTGTAATGTGCATGCTGTCAATCAAAAGACTCAATAATTGAGCTACAATCACATTTAGAGCTAAATGCTTTTGAAGTCTAATCATTCAAAATCAAGGCTCAGCAGATCAGCCTAAAGAATCACATCACATTCCAGAACACTGTGACTTCCACGGGGTACAAAGTGGGTCTAAGTAACTACATGCCAGAGAAATCCATTTTTAATAAAAGCTCTATTGGTTAAATAGGAAAAAAAAAAAAAATATGCACAGAACAAAATTTTTAAATCCTCAAGTATAATCATTACTTTATCTGCAATTCTACACCTTCTCACATGACTGTAGGTGTGTGGTGCTTGCTCGTGTTAGTGCATTTTTGCCAACAAAGAAGACCAGGCTGCACTGCAAACACCTGCATTAGAGAGGCTTCTTACAGGTTCAATGACTCTTTGTGCATCCTAAATCCCACAACCGAAAAGAGACAAAAAAATAAACAGGAAAAGAAGGGAAGAGGAAAAAAAAGCGCCTTGTGTTGTTTCATTCACCACTCATTCCAAAACATTCAAATCAGCCCCAGCTCGGCAGGGAATCCAATAAGGATAATGCTGGGGCTGTCTATCCGTGCCCGCACGCTGCTCCGCAGGATTGCACACCCACGTGATGGTTTGTTTATGAGTCTGGAGCAGCATCACGAGGCGCTGCCCCACGGGACCACTCCACAGGCAGGGACAGCCACAGCAGCCACAGCTCCATAAAAATATCCCTTCCCAACTCGGCACATGCAGCCCGTGCACGGAGCGTTCCTACGCCGCGGCATTTCGGCACGCAGCTCTTGGCTCCAGGCTTCAAATTCAAGGGAAGCAGGAGCAGCAGCCATTCAAAGTGCAGGGAAAAAAGCTCCTTTAAAAGCTCACATGCACAAAACAAAGAAAAATTTAAAGGCAGAGCTTTATCACAACCTCAGTCTGATTCTGCAGGTATAGATTTCTCTTCATAAAAATCAATAGGAGATGATTTTAAGCCGTTTGATTTCATTACTGTGTATCAAATCTCTGCTCTGAATGGAACATCTGAATCAATCTGCAAAGCTGCTACAGGCTACACTGTCACAGGCTTTCACATGCCTTTTCTCCACCACTCTCACCACAAAGACAGCAAGATAAAAACCCTACACTGGAGGTTATTTGATATTTCTAAACAAGTACCAGCAGCAGACTGGGATTTCCCTTTAGCTCTCTGATTTTTCACACCGATGTTTCAGGTGGAAAAGAAAAACCAAGCACGAACTGCACACAAAGCACTGGTTTGCTGCAGCGGTGACTGGAGAACTAAAATGTCCTATTTCCAGTACTGAGAGATGAAAACATGCTGAATTAAACAAATACACATGTACGCTCATCACGCTGAGGCTGTGGGGTTTCACCACAAAAGAAACATTATAGATCATTTAATGCATTAGAAAAAGATGGCACAGTGGATTTCTATGCTGTGCTCATAATGAGAGGCTTTTTAAAACCTGAGCAGGCACACAAAAACAAATGTCGTAGCAATAGGATTATTTTTTGTATCTGTTTTAGTCAATATCTCACGATATAAAAATCTGGAGTTTCAATCTCTAGACTTCTCCAAGCCTCCGCCCTTAAATTATGTTAAATTATGTCCCTTTAGTTAAATTGCTGCCTTCATAATCCAGTCAGCACATCCCAAGCTCCACATTCAGAAAGGTTACGATCCCATTTGTTTCCCACTCGTAAGACTGCCAGTGAGAGGGAGCGAGAGGCACGGCACGGCCTCCCACACGTATCCTCAACGCCCCCAATCCATATGGGAGTCACTCCAACACCCAGCTCTGCACCTCAAAAGCTGCACTGCTCAGAATTTAAAAAAAAAGTCTCATTTCTCTTCTTTGCATCATTGTCAGAATTACTTAAAGAGTGAAAAATGGGAACAATTTGCTTCTTTTGAGCGCTGAGTACTCCTGACAGGATCAGTATGAACAACTTGCAATTTTGAGGGGAAAAAAAAAAGAAAATAATTCAGAAAAAGTAATATGAATAAAGTATCAGGCTTCGAATCTGTTAAATAACTGCTATAAAACCTATTACTGATATTTTTTACACTTTTTTTTTTTAATATGGTTATTCTGGATTACTAGAAGACTTCTTTGTTCACTGAATAGAGACACTCCTATTACCTGCCTGGTAAACCAGTGGATGGTACTACATCCCTCCTAAATCCCCCAAATCATGTATCTGCACAGGTATTTACAGTTTAGGGGAGACACGACTCAGTAGGATCGTGGGGGGGTTATTTGTTTTCTGTATTCAGAATAAGAAAGTGAAAATGAATGCAAATACCTCCTTTCTTGGCAGCAGGCAGCGCATTGTGAGCATCTCAGCCTCCCAGTCTGAGCACTGCAGCTGCCGAGCGGAAGAAATAAATAAATAAGAGCCCAGCCCTAGGAGCGAAGTATTTCAAAGGACAAAGGATATAAAAAGAAGAGCTGCAATAGAGATTTCAGCACAGCCACAAGTGAGACATCCTGAATTCCTGCGCGTTGTAGCTGCTCTTGGATTATTCCTTTATTTTTAAGATCCTTACAATAAGTCTTACTTATCAGTCATTCACATCCACCCCTCATTTCCCACCCTGTTGTGATTTGCTGCAAAGGCCATCCCCCATCCATCACCCCTTGGTGGTTGTTTCTTTCACTGAACAGACAGCCCATCAATTTGAAAATCCAGGTAGCAAATCCCAGGGGCTCTAGATGCACTCTTATCTTAAATGCACTGAATAATAATTTATCCTAATGTCTTTCAGAGCTGATCTTGAGGTGATGGACTTCAGGTGTTTGGCTTTGTTTTCTGAAATCACCTGGGCAGCCCAGGTCCCTGTGTGTGATGCAGGAGCATCAGGTACTGTGGCCTCCTGCTCTGGGCCAAAAACCCAAAGAGGTGCAGGAAACAGCTATTCCAGTACTCTCAAAGTTTGCACTTGCTGCACTTGGGTTGTCTCATCAGCTAGGAACAAACATCAGCTGGGGAGTGATGTGACTTTTCCCCTTTCTGGCACAGTGAAGAAACAATAAACCTGAAGACACAGGTCACAGCCTGGAGCCTGCACAGGTAAAGGGACTCATTCCCAAGCTCACAAAACCCCAAGTCTGCTGAGCTCTGAAGGGAGCAGAAAGCCCATCAGCCCATACAGTTCAGTAAGACAAAGCAGAAAACATATTTAAGATTTTCTTTAACTTTTTTTAAGCAGTACTCGACTTCTGACTTCTCAAAAGTAAAAATTTTGGTTTAGAAACTATGGCAATTAGGATCGTTACCTGGGGTGGAAATGCTGTATTTTTGCACAAGAATAAGAGATAATTGAACAGAAATTATTTTCTGCAAAACTTTTGCTCTTGAAAGCCAGAAATATGACCACAGAATAACACTGTGCCTCTTTGCAATCATTGCAGAAATGTGATGCTGTATAAACAGGCACCATATAGCACAAGAAAACCATTTTTCTGGTGAAAGAAGAAATGACATGCCTGTATTCTTTAACCAGAAGAAAGCTTGGGAAGTCAGGAGATTAACCTTGCTGATAAAATAGTGCTAACAAAATTCACTCAGTAGAAATATTAATTGCTACACTTAACTTGTTACAAGCTGGGCCCAATTCCTCAGAAGGAGTTTATCAGCTCCACAATACTTCATATATTTGAAGAGATCTGCTACAAAATATATTAGAGCACCAGTCAAAGAGATAAACACTAATATAATTCTTCAGCTTCTCTCTAAGCTTCTGTCAGGTTTGGTCCTCGATAAACACGTGAAGGAACTCTTCATACCCTGCCTGCTGCTCTAAGCCACACGTTTCGCTCCTCACAGAAAAACACATTTCAAAAGCCACTGGTAAACTGCCACCTCGCACTACTCATGATTTGAATTTCATTAGAAAAAAAATAGTTAAGTACATCTGTCCTAGAAATGAGAGCTATCACAACAAAGCAAGATTTCTCCGTACACATGTTGCCTCTGAAATCTGCTGCTTCCCCTGGAGCACGTGCATCGTTTCTGCAACATGATGAAATTCAGAGCGAACAAATAATTCCAGCAGGAACACCATACAAGTTTCACAAAAGGCAAACATTGTATTTTGAAAAGCAAATCCTAGTTGTGAAGTTAATCTTCTCTACCGAAGACTACTAGAAGAGTAAAGCAGGGGAAAAAAGACCTTACTTGAGCAAATATATATGGAAAGGTGTTTAGCTATGGGGTTTGGAAACTTGAATGGTCTAAGGAAATGGGAAAGGGATTTTTTGCAGCAGAAAAGTCTTTTAATAGATACTCTTGGAGAAGGAGGAGAGAAGTAAATTTTGGAGCATACATGTAATTTTTCAGGTCAGATGCATCTGTTCCATTAAGGGATTTCACTAGGACTAGTTTTCAACACAGTTTTTCTCTAGCCAGAAGTTAATGCTTGTCCCATTTGACCCTGGAATGGAGCAGACAGTAAAATATTTAGAAGACTTGACGAAGCTGTTAACAAGAATAAAGGGCTCAAAATGAGAGAGTGGAATTAAACCACCAATAAACTAGGTCAAATTATTGGAGTGCAGAGTACCCTGAAATACAGCAAAAAGTAACTATTATAATTGTAATTTCCATCCCAGGTCATTTAAATGATTAATAGCGGGAGTTAGAAAAAATTAATTAATTCCTGCAACTAATTCAATTTTGTTGTATTTCCTTGGGTTGTCTGGACTTTTAAGCTTAGTAACCAGAGTCCTTTATTCTTTTATTTCAAGAACCTGATGGACTTGTACTTTTACACATTTTGTGGGGGCCCAGGACCTGCAAATAGGTACCTAAAGGACAGAGTTGTTTATGCTGGAAAAGATACCTAAAACAGAGTCCAACCATTAACGCAGCAATGCCAAGGTCACCTGTAAATTACGTCCCTAAGTAAGGGCAGGATGCAGCCACTCTTGGGGATGCTGCCACGCCTGGAATTAGTGAGGATCATCAGCCACACGGATGTGGAGGCTCTGCTGTCACTGCAGCAATGCTGGACGTGAGCAGCAGCCCAGGCCACCCGGACACGGCAGAACAAACCACCAGGCCCTCCGGCCTCCCTGACCGATACATCCATGGCTGTCCTCATCCCTGTAACCCTGCCAGACAGGGCTGGGTCACGAACACCTCGAGCAGGTCTGCAGGCGTGTGACAGGGCCAGCACAGTGTCCCAGCACGGAGTGACAGCGTGGCAGCCCGGCTGCCTTTGCCGCCCGCTCCCACGCACGGCTCCACTCCCCGGCTGCCAGCAGCCCCGACACGAGTAATCCCCATCCACTACTCCTCCATCACACCCACTGCGAGCTCTTCGTGCTGCCGCAACGGGGGAAACCTGGTTCAGGTCACGGCAAAAGGTACAAATCCGCTTATTTTAACACGACGCTGCCACGCTTCCTTCTCCACACTCCCCCGAGACTGGGACAAGCAGCTCCCTGCAGAAAGCCCGAAGGCTGTCTTTGCCGAGCAAAGGGAGATGTTAATACCATTATCTGGATCCCCCGGCAAGGCAGAACCAGTGCCCCCTCCGCAGCCCTGGTGCCCTCAGGAGCAGGCGGAGGAGCGGCCTTGCCCCGGTGCCCTCAGGAGCAGGCGGAGGAGAGGCCTCGCCGCGGTGCCCTCATGAGCAGGCAGAGCAGCGGCCCCGCAGCCGTGCCCCCTCCCCGGTGCCCTCATGAGCAGGCAAGAGCAGCGGCCCCGCAGCCGTGCCCCCTCCCCGGTGCCCTCATGAACAGGCAGAACAGCGGCCCCGCCGCGGTGCCCCCTCCGCAGCCGGCGGGGGAGGCGAGCGGCGAGCGCGGGGCTCCCACACAAAGGAGCTCAGAGCAGCAGACCCTCCCCTCCGCCCCTTCCTCCACCTTCCCTCGCCTCCAGCCCTCCGAATAGACCTCAGCCTTTCATAAAGGGTGGAAAAATCCCCCCCAGAATAACCCACCCTACAGCAACCCCATGTATTTCCCTACAGGGCGACTGAAACAGCTCCTGTATTAATGAGGAGAAAACCAAATTTAGAAGAGGCGCAGCATCCAAATATAGGCTCCAACACACCTCGCTCTTGAAAAGGGTCTCACTGTTTCCTCCCGCCCTGAGAGGAGCCATGGGCTGAGCTCACACGCCGAGGGCTGTGCCTGCCCCGCAGCTCAGCAGCATCCTGCATCCCACCGCAGCATCCCCACGGGAACGCAGCATCCCGCTGCCCCACGGTCACCGTACCCCCATCCCAACATCCCCGAGGGCAGCATCCCGCCGCCGCCCGGCCCAGAACAGAGGTGGTATTTTGGCAGATGCCAATAATCCTGCTCCCCAGGGAGGATCCCTGGGACTGGCCTGTTATTCCAGGCTGAAAGTAGTAAACAACCTCCCAGGGGCTGGAGACAGAGGTAAACCCCAAAGATGCCATGTCCGTGCTGGAGCGAGTGCTATTACAGGATAAAAACAACATGGAGCTTCTCAGGCTGCGCTAAAAAAAATTTAAGGCAAAAGTTAAGAATGCTGCTCCTATAAGAGGAAAAAATAAAATAAAATCAAAGTCATATGTTTCTCCAGAAGATTTTATGAGTTTGTTTATGACAAACTGTTTTCATGAATGCTCTGAAATTCAGAAAATAATTTTACTTCTTTTCTACACAAGTAGACTTTATAAAAATCTTTCTCCCTCTTTTACAAACATTTGCTTTTTTTGCCAAAACAGAAAACAACATGGGGAGGGAAATATCAATGCACTCAAATCAGCCACAGGTTTTTCTACACATATAGAAACCTTCTAGCAAAACCAATGCTTGGTATTTAGCTTGATAACATACAGATGAAGGAAGAACATTCCCAATAAATCCACCCCACAGGGGAGGATTTTAAAATTTGTTAAAAATGCTATTTGACCACATTCTGTTGCTAGATTCAAGTGATGTCACGCTTGTTGCAAGACAGAAAATGTGCCGCTCAGAGTAACATCTAAGGCAGCTCTAACCAGGATGGGGGGATTAGTTTGGCCTCTTTCAAGAGAATAAATTATTGCTGAAGATGTTTACACAATGCAGCTCCATGAGCTGAAAGGTTGCTTTCAGAAGAGGCCCAGGCCCTGCTGGAGGAATGTGAGCACAGCCCAGGGCAGGCCGAGGCTCAGCAGCTCCATTTCAGCCTCTGTCTTTCCCTTCAGGTGACTATTTTTGGGAGGCACAGAGTTGTGTGCGTTGGGGTTGGAACCAGCCAGCTCTGAAAACATTTGAAGTATTTTAGACACAATGGTTTCAGCATCGTGTTCTAAAAGCAACCTGCATCGTAGGAAATGCTGAAAGCAAAAAAAGGGAAAAGTGCAGCAAGAGTAAATAAAAACTGAAGTAAATCTAAAAATCAGATTACAGTGCAAAGTTCACTGCATACCTACACTAATCAAAAAACTCACCGTTCTACAGACAACAGCAACACAGAGCATCATAAGGGAGCACAACTTGGGCCTCAATTTACTCCTCCAGAACACAGCATTCCCTAATTTTACACAGCTGTATGCAGACATCCCTACCACCACTGCCGACATATCACCCATCAAGAAACACTAATTTAAACGCAAATTTAAATGAAACACCATTGACATTTTGTTTCCATCTTCTCTAAACAGAGAATAACCACACTGAACCCTTCCACAACACGCAAAATCTGTGGATTTAAAAAAAAGAGAGAGGGGGTGGTGCAGGGAGGGAGAAAACGCTCTCAGGTGTGGGCCCAGCTCCTCACTACTGATTCTTTTGTCCAAATACACAGTAGAAAATAAAGAGACATGGGGATTGACAGAGTGCTGAGACTCAAAACAGAAGAGCTTAGGAGGAGGGACAAAAGACCTGGTGTAAAAGCATCTGCAAAGTAAGCAGGAACTGCAATCCACCCAGTACCCACTTTCATGTCTTGCCATTAAATTCCTGATGCAGCAACGACAAGAAAACCCTGGGCAGACTTGAAGACTGTAAAGAACCTAAATTAAATCTTATGGTTTTACCTGTGCTTAAAATTAGGAAGCAACTTCAGGATCCTGACCAAAAAAGCCCAAGGCTCCAGGCTGCTGCACTGACCACAGTGGATGCCCCAAGCCCCCCAGAGGAGAGAATCTGAGCCTGGAATGCAGAGGCTCCAGTGAAAAGCAATAACAGGTAACAACAGGTAGCTTACTGTCAGTGGGCTTAGTACAGTTTGCACTTCCTCTGTGTTGGGGGGGTTTTGTATGTGCTTGATTTGATTTTTAAGGAGGACAGTGCCACCAGGAAGGCTGAAGCTATTCCACAGACAGTACACAGCAACAGCTGCACTGGGAAAGAAAAACAGATGTCAGCACACCTTGTTTCTATACCTAGTAATAAAATATTTATGGATCATTCTCCTTTCTTCCCTCTCCCAGTTTCCTCTGCTCTGCTGGACATACATTCTCTGAAAACTCACTTTCAGCTGCTTACGCCTGACTTTTGCTCAGCTTGGCAGTGTTCCATTTATGGCTGGATTCAACAACCTTAAAGCTCTTTTCCAACCTAAATGGCTCCCTGATTCAGGTATCTCCTGTTTCCCAGAGACACTTTCCTGAGTCCCCACAGCATGCTCTGTGTGAGCCATCACCTTCCATTCCCCAAGGCCAAAGCCACTGTAGCCACTGTCCTAACAGGTTCCTACACAAGGAACCTCGGGAAATCAGGATGACAATTCCTGGGGATCGGGAAAGGCTGGAATCACTCGGGAGGAGTAACACTGTAGCAAGGAACAAAATACCTGCAAAAGCAGTGTTTCCTGCATCCACCTGACTGCCAGCAACAGCCAGCACCAGACTTTGAGGGGCAACCTTTCATTATACACCCCACATCGAACAGTGCAGCTCCCTTCCTCATCCCCACACCTCCTTTCTTCCCTTTTAAAGGGGGAGAAAGTCTCCCTTTGCAAGCAGAAAACTTCTTTAAAAACTTAAAAAATAAAACAGTCATTTCAGCAAGAGAATATTCAGAATTTATGGCTTAGATGTGCATGCCTGCAGGCAAATCAGAGGCAAGACATCTCTGATCAACTATGCAGTTCTTATCTCCCGTAGACAAAGCAACACCTCCATCAAGCATATGGATCATCAACGTGCCTCTTGGAAGGGACAAGGGAGATTAGGTATCACCAGTTATACAAGCTGCACTTTACAAATCCCGTGTCAATTAAAAGATGCTGTGTATTCTGAAACTCCCACACTCTCCATGCCTACACATCTTCTGTAGGCTGTATTGGCAGCGAAAGTAGTGGCATTTGGCCCAATAACTGAGAGGATGCTAAAGCTTAATTCAATCCTCTTCCCTGCACTCTGGGTGCAAACAAAACTAACAAACAGAACATGTCAAAGCTGGCCAAAAAGTTTTTCCAACTACTACATCATTCATGCACAACAAATGCTCCATCCAGCATTTTCTGTCGCATAACAGGAAGCTGCAGTGCTGAGGCCCCTCAGAACACCTCTCCTCATCCTTCCCACAGTTGCATCCTCCCTTTGAGACCTCACCAAAATCCACCCCAGGGAGGACTTTGAATTGCAGATACTTTGTTGAAATACTTGGAAAAAAAAAATCATTCTAACACTGTAAAAGTGCAGGTTGCTCACATCTCAAATACAGACTGCAACTCTGAGCCCTTCAGCTCAAAAAGGATGGAAGGAAACTAGAAAAGGCACAAAGCAGCATGACAAAAACCCAGAACTATTCACACATGCATAAAAACAAAGACTTGTCTTCAGTACTTCAGCCTGGAGAAAAAAACAAAATTAAAAACCAGTTACTGTCAGAGTAATTGCAAGTAAAATGCTTAAACCCACATTTAATTCCTATGAATAACTGGACTGCTCCTCCACATTACTTCTTCTACCCAGAGAAACTGTTAATGTACAGAAATTAATTCTGCTTTTGAAGCAAATCAGAGTATTCAGACCCCAAAATCTTGTGGGTTTCCCAAACTGACCGATATCCTCAAGGTTACACCTCACCTCCTCAGAAATCTTCTCTCTACCCATAAGATTACCTTCTTCTACTGAAGGATTCTCAAATCCTATTTTCATGTTCTTTTGCAAAACATTCAGATGTTTACTTCAATTATGGTTTTTTTAATCCCGCTACAGTTAAATGAAATGTTCTCATTAAAAAAGAACACATTCAATTATGAAATCTGCAATTTTAATTACAATTTTCTATCCCCATCTACTTTGAAACTCAAACCAAACCAGAACTGTTGTTTGTTCATGTTCGAACAATGTTTTTATTTACCGTGGATAAACGGAGACTTATCTAATACCACTTACATGGAGTCAGAAATTGATTTTTGATTAATGTTTAATCAAAAACAAAGAGACCCATCTGTGCAAAAAAAGTAGGAAGCACAAAGCCTTGTCCATGGGAATTTTTTCTGTGTCAGCTCTTCCAAGCACTATCGACATGAGATCCTTCCTCTTCTGCTGGTATGAGGATGCAGCTCTGTTGACAGAGCACTTTACAATAGCCAGATAGCTTCCTCCAGGAAACACTAATTTAAAACAAGATTATTTATTTTAAATACAAAGGCTCTACAACCGACAACATGGAGTAAACATTTTAAATCTCAAATGCTCATAAAAATTAAGAGCATTAATGACAACTTTCTCTACTTTGGGCAGGCAGCCAGCTGTCAAAGGTGAACAAAGCTCAGGTGCCTCCAGGTCCCTCCTTGCCCAGCACTGTCAGCTGGCAGGGCCACAGGTGAAAACAGCCCTGAAATCCCATGTCTCACTGAGGATGAAATCACAGTTTTAATGAAAACTGAATATTCGAGTCTTTATTGGAGCAAGACTTCTCCATCAAGGGATCAAAGTCCAGGGGAATACCAGCATTTAGAAGCAGGCAGCACTCAAGATCAATACAGTGTAATAAAATAAAAAATATGAAGAAGGATGAACATTTCTAGCTGTAATCAAAATAATAAAAGAGGTTATCTAACTTCAAAAGGAGTCAATCTCTTTCAAAACAGAAGCACATATTCCAGTTTGGTGGTATAAATACATTGACAGCATGTCCTAGGAGTGGGGGGAGTGATGCCAAAGCAATCCCAGGATATCTGGGGAAATCAGAAACATCAGGAAGGCAGTAAGTCTTTAAGAAGCCAGAGGTGAAGTGGCTGCTTCCTCTTCTGAATGGAGCCTGAGCAACACCTGAGTTAATGCCCAAGATCTTTTCATTCCTTCCTCAGTGTCTCTCTCTTTTATTCATGGTAAGAGCCCAGAAAAGCAAACAGTGCTGCTCTAAAACATTTGGTCCCCAAACCTCTTTTTGACAAATGTAAATACACACTAATTTTTTTCAACAATTAAGAACTCCCAAAGAAAGATGGAATATTAAAAAAAAAGTGACAAGAACAATCTTAATTATAGCTCTGTTAACACATTATGATAATAAGTACTTGTTCTTTATCAGACATTTTAAAAAATTATTATTGTTCTGAACTATACAGAGGCTGGTCTAAAGAACAAGGATCTTTGTCTCTTGCTGCCAGAAGAAACAGCATTTCCTGAGGCCTGTTTCTGCCTTCAACTAACAGTTTTGATTTGGGCTTTAGAAAAATAACTCATGTCCTCAGCTGGAGGGGAAAAAAGTTCCCTTCTTCCCTCTCTCCCAGATGCTCACCGGAGAGCAGCATCACCAGTGGTAGTAACACTTTGTTTCTTCAGCCTTCAGGAAAAATAAAACCAAACCTCTGGCTATCCTGGCTCAGGTAAACAACAGGAGCTCATTACAGAGTTAATATTGAGTTTGTTCATATTCCTCTTCCTCCTTTTCACCTCCCCTCGGAGCCCCCGGACTAGAATTACAGCCCAACAATAGCCCAATTGTCGCCCCCGGCAGCAACTTCCAGCCCAACAATAGATCCTTCCCTTTTCTCCCCACCCAAAGGAAAATTAATAAGGAAAAATTCCTCTGATTACAGGGTAAAGAAAAACATTTTTAAGGGGGAAGACAGAGAGACCTATGTATATACCATGAGGTTCTGAGCTTCCTTTGTACAGAAGAATGTGCATTCCCTTTCCCAGGCTGCTTTGTATCCCACAATCCCTCCTATGCAGGGGAAGAGATGGGGAGGAAGGTTATGTGCTCTGGCACGAATGGCATTTCCTAAGAAGGTCACTTTAACCACCGCTTTAAAGGGTCCTTCCTTTAAGAAGTCTCACCTATTCCTACAAACGTGAAGGGAAGAGCTGTGAGGCCCCTTTATTTCAGTGATAACCTGGAAGTGCACGTGCCTGCTCTCTGAAACAGAGCTCACAGGAATTCACACTCGGAGGGGAGAAGCAGGCTGGATTTACAAAGCAAACATTGTTTTTTGTGGGGAAAGAGTATTTACACATAGGAACAAATATGTTTTATTTCCCACTTTCCAGATGAAAAAATACATGTTACTGCACTGCAAATATTTTGGTAACGCATGCCAAAAGCCAAAAACAAAGAGAGAAGCCCTTCCTTTGGAGAGGAAAAAGAATCCCCACCTACTACAGCCATGGTTGCACAAAGTCCAGCATTAGGCTCATGATTTGTTTCTACCTGCTAGGGAGCCTAACATTTATTTCGGCAACAAAGCGATAACAAAGATTCAAAGCTGCTTTCCAAAAAAGTTCTCAAGTATTTAAAGAATTTGTTTGTGCTCTGCCAAATATCCCTCTGTTCCTCACAGGGCTCTACCCCTACAACCAGGGCAACATCTGTTGGTTTGGGGTGACAAGAAAGGAAACAGGATATTTTGTGAGTCTGCACTGCAGAAGCTGCCCAACATGTAATTCACATTGATATTAATTTCAGTTTCTGCCTGCACAATATTTACTCATGCAACAGCTAGTTAAAAGCTCTGTCCAAGTGCCTTTAAGTATTTGAGATTTACCTCCACTTATCAAGGTTTATTCTCCTTCAGTTAAAAGTACTTTACTAAATCACCGCTCTCCATAGTTCTCACATCTGACTTCTCCTCACTGAAACTATTAAAAAAGGTTCAATCACTTGGCTATTGCAACAGGGAACATTTACAAAAGCAGATTTGAGTTCTTACTGGTTTCAACAAGAAAACCTTGTTGATGTTTGGTGAGAATATACACACAGAAAAACCCAACACAGCGAGTGTGTCAGTAGAGTTCCCACGTTAGCTGAAGTCCCAGTCCAAGGCCACAGGTTCTTTACAATGACTAAATTCAAGGTTTGAGCTTTAACACAAACGTGCAGCTCACCAGGATCATGGCCACCTACAGCTAAAGGAACCTCCAGGACCCACCTGTGGATCAGGCCAGAATTCCTTAGTCTTGCTGAGCAGGAGCCAGGCACTGGTAGTGTGCAGCTCTTGGGCAGCCCTGCTCAAATCCTCTTTAAGATTGTCCCTGTTCCACCATCCCAGAGTCCTTTACCCACTCTCTTCAAGCAGGTCCTGAAACCGTGATTTAGCTACTAAATTTGAGGAAATGTTAAAAATGCAAGAGCCATGCCATTCCAACAACCAGCAAGTATCTCTGTAGGAGACAGGAATTCTATTGCCTTTGAAAAAAACTCTGCATTAACCAGAAAAGCATTTTAACAGGCAGAGATTTTTTTGAATTTTTTTTTTTTTAAAGAATTAACATTTACAGTCCTTAAGGAGGATTACTAACATCTCTTTGCTTCATTTCCTTTTTGGTTTATGTTTAAGGACAAATATTTTGTTTATAGTGAACTGAGCACACATCCAGCTGATCTCTCTCTGAGTACTTCCCGCAAGCTCTCTTGGCAAAAATCTCCGGACTGCCAAAGGCTGCCCCAAAGTCCCTCAGATAACCAAGGTATGGCTGTGGAGTTGGAGGACTGGAAAATGAGACACACCAACTATTCTTTCTCCATGAAGGCATTTATGAGGCGAGTGTGTCATGCAGAAACCCAGTATCTACGACAGCTCATAAATAATGCACCATTTGACACTTCTATCACAGACACAGTTAAAAGGAGGAACAAAAATGTACCACCCGTGGATTGTTTATGTAGGTAAATTTAAAATTAACTTCAAACTCCATTTCATTTTATGGTTGTGAATAATCTTCACCTCTGTTTGTCCTTTCCACAGTTGTGATTATACAGGAACGTATAAGAAAACTGCATTCTTACAGCTTTCTAAAGCTTAACCCTCCCTGCCAGCTTCTCTAACCTGCTAGGGAAGGAATACTTAATCAAGTGAAATGCTGCCACAACACAGTGTCTCTCCAAATAAGAATATTTGTCCACAATAAAGTGATCTTGTTATAATTCAGTCCTCTGCTTTCTGGAATAGATTTGAACTAATTCCCAAGCAAAAATGTTCAAAAAACAGATTAAATTAAATTGCTATGATGGTTAACAATGGTATTGCTCCAGAAATTCCAGTTTTTTGGACAGCTGAGGCTATTTGAAGACCATGCAGTGCATCTCTCAACCAGTATCTGCAATTCTACAGTCAAGCAGAACACATGGATTTTTCCTGTAGGTCTTTATAAAGGTGGTTTTAAAAAGAAAACCAAAGCACAAGCATAGTCAGCCTTGCCCAAGATCCCCGCACATGCCAGAGCCTTCCCAATGCTCTAAACCCATTCCACAAAATCTGTAATAATAATAATATTCTGGAAGGTGGTATGGGAGGGTTGCTTTTAAAACTGCTGAAAATAACATGTTGTGATTGCATCGTGCAGCCACTGCGTGCTCAGAGTGGAGACACATCCAGCTCCTCCTGCCTGTCCTGATGTCCCTGTCTGTGCAGGAGTTCTCTCACCTCAGAAGCATCCATCCCCCAGCAGAGAGCTGCCCAGCTCCAAAGGCCATGGGAAGTGGGGATGTTTTCCAAAGCTCAGTGGGTGTCAGCCCAGCCAGGCAAAGGCTGAGCTGTGACACAGGTACTGCTCTAGGTAAATGAAACCTTCGGCAAGAGGTGATGCAGGAGGGAAAAAAGAGAGAGCAAAGGCAGTGAATAAAAATACTCAGCACAGGAATACCTTTGGCTCACATGCCCCACAATCTCTACTGGCCTTGCTTTTCTCTCAAGTTACAGCCACCTTGGTTTCTAGGCTAGGATATGACCAGCTCCATTCCGCACTCACATCTTTTCTGTACACCTCCAAGAAAAGCAGCCAAGGAAGAAGTGACCAGGAAACCCAGCCCATCCCCAGGTCCCTGCTCCTGACTGTCCTCCCTGACTCACATGTAGCCACACTTAACAATTTTTAGCAGTCTGCTGGGGCAGCTATGATTCCTCACTTCGGTTCATTTAAGGACCTTAATTGTTTGTTTTGGCTCCAACCAGCAACCGTGTTTATGAAAAACAGGTTAAGCTTTTGGCACCAAATTGTTTTCAAAAACCCTCAGCCTTTGAAATAGTGCCTTCTTTAAAAAAATGTTTTTCTACCTTGAGATGCTGCATTTCTCTCCAGAGAGACATTTCACCTCCACTGCTCACTACACTGGTGTTACCATTTTGTGTTCCCATTAATAACTCATTTTCCTCAACAGTTCACGACTTGATCTAAAAGATTCTGTCTAAGCTAAGGCATAACATGTGACATTTCAGAGAAATCTAAAGATATTATTTCCAAATAAAAAAACCTCTCCTGCACCATGTGACCACTCATGAATTTCAAACTTTCATGGTAGATTTGCATAAATAAGGTGGACTTGTACATTGTGAATACCTCTACATGGAAGGCAGATTGTACAGTTTATGCCTTTAATTCAAGAAACTCTCCTGATGCCCCAATGCATCCTGTGTACTGCTACTAAAAACTGTACAACAGGACAGTTCTGCAAAACAAGAATTTCTCCAACCCAAAACTGGCCACAAGATTCTACACTCCCATTTGAGTTTATGAAAGCATATTTTACTTCACACTCAACAGGCTCCAATGCCAAAAAATACCCAGAATTCACATCCCAGAGTGAGAATCCATCATTCCAGGGCAGATCATGCTGATAAAGGCCCATGTGTAAATGCATTAGAAAATCCTGAGTACAGATCACTCACTTGCTTTTTCAGTTCATTTAAGAGCTGCTTCCATAAACTTTTATTCTACTTAAATGGTTTTCTACATTATTTTGTTAGTCTTAGTACTTTGAAGATTCATCTGGATGTAGAAGAAGGGTATTGGTTATGACTGTTTTCCCCTGAAGATGCAGTCAGAAATGAAATGGCTAAAAGTCTCAACAGTGCAAAATTACCAAAAGCTTGTATCAAAACAACAAACACCTATTTTTTCACCAAAAAGGGTGGTGAAAACAGAGTATCAACACTGAGCTAAGATCATAAATGGCCTGATGTTCATTTCTTCTCCATTTGAAATGGTTTTGGTCTCCAGCTTGATCATATCCAGGAAAAACTTTCCAATAGACTAATGCCAATACAGCCACCCCTTTTTCGGGTTATAATTGGTACATGTTATAAGGTTTAAAAGCCACAAAATGTTCCAAAACAGCCTGGAGTCACTAGGATGATGCTCTCTTGGGACAGAATCACTCCAATAGTCTTCAGTCTACTTCCTAAAGAAACAAACTGAATTAAGGCAGCCATCATCCCTCTACAGGCAAGAATCCCAAAGTGCAACACCAGAATCCTGCTCACTGCTCTCTCCAACTGTTTGGAATCCAAGGAGGCCAAGCCATCCTGCAGCACCCAGGTAAGACACAGAGAGCTTGGGCAGCTCCCTGGGGATGTCTCCAAGGATGTCACTTCAGCCACCAACAACAGAGAAGTGGGAAAGAGGAAGGAGAGAACAAAGAGCACAAAACAGATCCAAGCCCTCTGGGTAACTCTGTCTATCAATTTAAACTTAGTATCAGCTTACTCAAAGTGAGTCCAACCACAGAATGCAGCTTTGGTCAAATAACTGACTTATAAAATTAAAGTTCATGCAATAGAAGGCTCTGATGGGAAGCTGTATGATTTCAGCTCCTTCAGTAGTGCCAGCCAACATTTTCTAACCAACCACCTACAGTTCGACGCCCAGCTCCTTCATTCAGCCTCTTAAATGCCAGTCCAGGTTTTAAGAAGAGAAAAATCTCAGCACTACCTCAGTTCTTCTATCAAAGCACCCTGTTGGCAAAGAAGGGGCTGCTCAAGGGGAAGTGCAGAGGGTAGAGAAGGAAGAATGTCCAAGCCATCTGACAAAACTGGAGTCATCTCTACCACCAGCTGAGTTATCACCACATCCTCCAGCCCTGGCGCTACAGTGGGAAATCTTCACAAGTCACCACACAACTAATAGAAGAGAACCAGGCCATCAAGCAAGTCAGCACAAGTCAAACACATCAGCAATAGTTCAGAAATTCCTGTCATGGGACTCAAAAGTCTAGAACTTAATGCAGACTTAGAGCACTGCTGATGCACTTCCCAATACACATGGCTCACAAATCCACCTTAGGAACGTAAAACTGCACTAAAGGACCTTGTGGTACAAGTTCAGTATGTTACCATTCCACCAGATTTACTTCAGAGGTGAGCAATCTCCTATGTCAGGCTATTATTTCTATTACCATAAACAATCCCAACTGTGCCCTGTTTACAGCTGCAGAAGGAACAAGGATACATCTACACTTACTGATTGTGCTTGGGCCACACAAGCTGCTGCCATTTTATACCACACTTTACCAAATAACCCATTCTATGGTCATTCTGCTGGCAAACTCAGCCCCAGAAACATCTTCAGTTTTTGTTACAATACAGAATTTACCATTTTAATGCATCAGGAAATAATGGGAGTGCCAGCTGCAGGTAGGAAAAGGATCTTTATGTCTAGTCATCAGTTTTCAACTCAGCTATATAAGATTTTTCCAGAATTAAACAGGCTATTAATGGAAGCACTTAAGTTCTACCGGTTTTGCTTTCAACTAAGAAATGCTCCTCTAGGAAACCACATATGAAACATGCCCTAGAAATTGAGATTGAAAAAAAATAATTAGTTGCTAATTTCCAACAAAGCCCTAGAACAAGTGGCTATCCAGTACAGAGAGCTGTAAATTCCCTGTTTAAAGGGGACAAGGATCTGTTTGGGCTTCACCTCCTGTGTTACAGAAGCCCTGAATCACCAATCAAAGTTTGCCAGGAGCACAGGAAATGTGTGAACAGTGCACAGTGAACAACATACTGAACCATCATCAACAATGGTGATGGTTCCTCTCGGAGCATCTTCCTCCGCTGATCTCCTGTGAAACTCTTCACACGCCCTTGGCTCATTCCATTTTCATGGAGTCCACACTCTGTATCTCTATGCACATAAAAGAATCCACACCAACAGGCATCCATCGGCTGGAATATTTTACTGTCTCTTTTGCTGTTTTGGAACTCACTGATAGCTGTAAAATATGGGAATCATCTTCCTAAGCTCAGCATCAATGCTGCTAAACCACCCAAGATGAACTTAAATGCATCATGTTATTTTAATTATTTTTCTGAAGCATCTTATTTTTATGTCAATGCCTGTCATTACAGCAGGGTTCTTCACAAGAAAAGAATAAAACTGTGAAAAGGACTGAAATCTTAAATCTTTTCTCCTGTTGGCCTAATGGTACAGTTCTCCATACACCTGGCAATGAAGAAAATAAATTCAGAGATGCCTTTTGATTTATAGCTCCAGTGTGATTTCTCAATAATACAGCTATCTTAGACTGCTGTATGCATTTAAAAAGAATTCCAGCTCCTTCAGAGATGAATTACAGTAGCTACATCTTTAACTGAAGCTCACATAAATTTCCTTTTTTTTTTTCCTCCAAGAAAACAATTACAAAACATTAAATCACTTTTATAACACACTATGAAAACAAAAACCTTTAATTTGGGTTATGATCTGAACTGGTTGTACGGGACACTCGGGCTGCTCCTCTGTTTCACTCTCTGCCTGCAGCAGCTCCAACTTGGGAGCCCCAGGTCAGGAAGAATCACCTGCTTTAGGTCTGACCATTTTTCAGCTTGTAAGGACAACACACCAATCTTCTCATGCCCCACAGAAGGGATCCCAAACACACTTAACATCACCTTGCCCAAGTCTCACGCTTGGCTCTCATTCCAGCAGTAGCTTCAGACATCCCAAACTGAGTCACATGGCTGTCCTTGAAGTTGATCAAACATCTCTTGTACGAGTTATGGGAAATCCAGTGTAGACTACAATAGGAAAGAAGTTCCAGTACCTGGACTGGAGAAGATTATCTATCTCTGAAAAGCTAAAACCATCAGAGACCTCTGACACTACATCTTCTCCTTATCCCAAGTGCAGATAAGTCTAACAAAACTTACAGCCTTCCTTCCTCCTTCCATCCTCCTCCTCACCATTATGCTTCTGGAGAAAAACAAAAATAAAATAAAAGAAGGAAGTACTACAAATTATAATAAAAGACCTTGTCTACCCTCTAAAAATAGATTTTTGTTCTAGATCTGTTTGCTCATATCTTTCTTTCCTGGCATCAACAATGACCTCAGAGTAAAATAATTTATTTCTTTTAAATCTACCTCAAACTGTAGATACAGTCATTGTTTTGAATATCAGAAAGGGTGCCTCAGCTCTCTAGTTTGAAAACCTATTAAATTTCACTCAGAAATAATAAACAGCTCTTACAGCCTCCAACAGCTTGAACCACCAAGATGCTCAACACAGCCCCTGCTAAGTGGATAGGAGGAGACAGAAACAACATGAGTAATTTAGAGCTTATCTGTGGGATTTGCTAATATAAAATATGACTTAAATGTATAACACAAATAAATACGGAAATAAGAACCGTGTACAAACCGTTTCTTTCCGTAACAAACACGTGTATCCTACCCAGCACACACAGGTCAGAACAGTAAGTGCTGTAAAGAAAAAAAAAAACCCAAAGAAAATCGCTTTGCCTGCTTGTCATGCTCTCCATGGAAGGGCTGCAAGCACCCAGCACCACAGCCTTGGGAAACTTCGGAATTGCATGGACTGCAGGAGTGATGGATCGTGTTTTATGTGCACTTAACTCTGAAATAATGAACTTCAGGAGGTTTGCTCCTCAGCAGTTCCCGGTGGCGAGGAAGGGACAAGCGGCGAGAGGGGGCTGCTGGTGCTGCCAGGGTGTGACATCAGCCCTCCGGATTGGCTGCCACTGACATCATTTTATTATTCAGCCTCATGTTTGCATTTCAGCTTCCCCCTTTCAGGGACCTCCGGACCGCACACAGCTCCTCGGAGCCAAGGGGAGCGAGGCAGCGTGTCCGAGACGCCGTCCCCTCCTCGGACTCCGCAACAACCCGAGGAGAACGGGCCTCCCTGGTTCTTCTGGAGCTGGGAAAGGCGACCGTGCTGAGAGGCCAACCAGGGGTCATGGGCTTACAGCAACAGTTAAAGCAAAATCCTTAAGAAACTTGTTGCAGAAAAAGACCTGAAGACTGGCAAATGGAAACCACATGCAATGCAACAGCAGAGTTAACAACACCCATGCACACAGGCGGAATTGCACATGGATATAACAGCACGTATGGAAACAGGGCAAAGACTGCTCATCAATTGTATCCATTCTTTTGTTAACACCCATAAGGGATCCACCACAAAGCGGTATCATCCCTGTTTACCCCTCCACAACACGAGGCTGCCTTTGTTCCAAGCTCACATCCTTCCTCCCCTTACACGCTTGCCCCTCCTGAACTCAGACGCCTGCAACCTGATACGCAAGAATGTTAATTTCTCAAGTGATTTTTGTAAAAGCACAGAATGGAAGTAACTTGATATTTTCCCCATCTTGAAAAATATTATTTTATAGCATATACAAGAGCAGGAAAATATATCTGGTCTACAACAAGGCTTTGGGAAAATAAAGTGAAGAAAGGGCTGCTCTGCCTCTGGGTACCCACTACCCAGTATGTTTTCTGTTCAGCACACACCGGGATATGTGTGTGTATATCCAAATGCATATATCTGTGAATTATTCATGTGCACACAAACACAGATCTATCAGGCAAAAGATCAGTTTCCAGCAAGTACAAAAACACCTAAGTTAATGCTGAGCTTGAGTGACTACTCTCAGGCACAGTGTACTGTACTTACCTGCTCATGGATCCAAAAGTACCTACAGAGCCTGTGCCTTAAAAACATGTTATGAGAGATTTACACAAAATCAATTAAACACAAACACGATCTCAAAATGAGTTCATCTACAAAATGCATTTTTCTGCTCAGTCCCAGCAGCGTGCATTTGAAGTGTGTATCCCACAACCTGCATCATCCCACAGTAAGAACACAACCCCCAAGGACAGGCATCCTACGAATCCCGAGCGTCTGACCCATTCCCAGGGATATGGACAGGCACCTTGCCATGCAGGAGTGCAGCTGAGACAGGCTGCACTGCTGTCCCAACACAGCCTACCAAGAAAAGCTTCTTGTGCATAACAAGCACTATCACAAACCACTCTATAAATTCAAGCCAACATAACTTCAAGTTCTACCTTAATTCACATACAGCATCACTACCCTACATCAATTTTACACTTTATGATGCCACTATCTCTCCTATATTAAGAGAACATCAGTATTTCAGGACACTAAATCAATGTGTTTGTTTTTATGTTAAAAAGTATCCCCCGAACTCCAGAACTACTTTTAAGACTGCATCTTAATTTAAATTTAATATATAATGCTTCCTTGTGGTGGTACATCCCCCCCCAACCCCCCCCAGCAACCTTAAAATACTCACTCATTCATGACATTCCTACCTTCGCTTGCTTTACCAGGACAATAATTCAGCCCTCTTTAGACCCAAGGAAACAGAATGCTTTTATGTGCAAATGAAATAAAAAAGCTATAAAATTCTTCTGGCTTCAACTCCTAGACAGCAACAAGATGAGGGAAAACCACTGGTGAAATTAAGGAAACCCAGAGTGAGATTTTCTTTTCTTTACCATGTGTGGTTTGGAATACAGGATTTCACAGGGGTATTTTCCACCAATCATGATGTCCAGTGATCAAAGTTTTCTTCCTGCCATGTGAGAAAAGACTTGAAAATGCAGAATTTGTTCTTCTCAATGTGTGTGGATCTGGGTTAACAAGGTGAAGTCCCCATGGATCAGGGAAAACACAGGTACAGGTCAGTCTGCTCTGCAGCAGGCACAGAGAGCTGTTGGAAGACAGATCTGCTCTCTGCTACCATCACAAGGGAGCAGGTCATGCTTGGAGCACCACATTGAGGCCTCTGGCTCAGAAAGCTTTCCCTGACTTCAGCAAAACAGGCTGCAGTAAGCAGGACATGTAACAACCTCTTCATTTATCACACACTTTCCAGAATGCTCTAAAACTCCAAGCAATCAGTTTGCACAAAGCAGTACATTCTCATCACTCACAAGAACACGCATTCTTCTTCCACACAACTCGGCAAGAGCACCCAACACTGCACCTGAGCATACCTGGGATGCCCTGGGGAACCATCCTAGTTTCCAGGGAAATGGCACCTCTTTAGCTCCTTTGGCAAAAGGAATATGTTTACTGGCTGGTCTGATATATTTTTTTCAAAGAATCAGAAAGTTCTCCTCACTCTGATTTTGGCTGTGAGACTGTGAAAGTTTCCAGACTTTTCCCCCTAACCACCACAGACCTCAATGAGGCTTCCTAACATTCCTTCAACCAACCAACCAGAAGTACCAGCCCAAAAATGATCCAAAGAGGAGGACTGGAAGAGTCACCACTGCAAGAGAGTTCTTCCATCACAAGCCAGTGGCAAGAACATACAAGACAAGGCATCATGAGACAGTCTCCATAGATGAATCAAAGCCAGCAAGAATGGAAGTTCCCAAATCCAGTGAAATAGCTCCCCAAATATAAAAAGAAAGAAAGCTGATGAAATAAGACTGACAAGCATCAGTCTCAGGTGGATTTCTTTTAGAAATCATGTTGTAGCAACCACTGGTCACCTAAAACAGAGTTTCTCAAGCTCATTTTAAACAAACATGGGACAACCTGGCCTTTAAGAAAATGTTTCTGATACTTATTTTGCACAGTACTGGCACAAAGTGCAAGGTATTACACCTGTTGGGCATTTATTCATTGCTTTTAGTATTTTCTAGTTAGTTCTCTTTTGCAAATGTGGAAAAGCTTCTATTTATTAGCAAGAAACTACACTTCCAATGCCTTCTATGTCACCTGCAGAGAGGGCTCAAGCTGAGAAAAATGGGTTCAAGTGATGCCATTTATTTTGAGTCTCTCCATCAAGATCAGCTTCTGGATCCTCCCTAGCTCCTTCCTTCTCTCACTACGCCTACACTTCCAGGGAAAACTAAGGAAAATCTAACACCTCCAAATGCTGCCACATATAAAAAACATACTAGACAAAACGTGAAGGACATGAACCAAATCCCAAAAAGGAGCTTGTGGGTATCTTTTATTTATAACACTGAATGAAATTCTGTAGAACTGGAGGTGGGGGGGGAGGCTGTTTTCACAGCAGGACTTTCCCTGCAGCACAGACTGCAGGCATGGGCACTCTCTGCTGCTCAAAACAATTTGGAACAACTGGACAGGAAGAACAAAAGCAAGAAATACTAAGCTCCAAAAAAGAAGAGAGGTAAACTCAGCTTCCCCCACCCACCTTCCACAAAAACATCAAATATTTCCTTTCATAAATAATTGCAATAGGATGCCGTAGACTTTTCCAAGTAGACAATAGCTGGATTGTGTAATGTTTTGCCCCAGGCAGGGCCCGGGGGGAGGGGGACACAAAGGCTGGCTTTCAGAGCTTGGGGCCTCTGGCTCCTGCTCCACAGCCTTGCTCCCTTCCTACTCCCTTCCTACTCCTTCCCTTCCAGTGCTGCTCTCGCTGGGAGCGGCCCATCGGAGCCTCCTGCTCCACACACAGACAACGACAGGCAGCAAAAGCAAACAAACATGAGTTATGAAGCCCCTCTGGCCCTGCCACAGACCTCACACGGAGCAACACCTCCTTCTTCCCCAGAAAGGGACACGGCGGGAGTGCATTTGGGGGTGCCAGTGACACCCATGGGTGACCAGTGGTGGCCACGGGCTGCACCCACTGGTCACTGCTCCCAAAGGAGCCCTTCGCTGGGTCTCAGGTCAAGCTGTCTGAGGGCAGAGCTGAGCTGGGGATATTAAAAGAAAACAACCAAAAGACCTTTCCTGCCCATAAGGTGTTTTGAAAGAGTCACCCATCCGAACTGGGAAAGCTGAGCGCTGTAATTCCCAGACTGATTCGCGTTCCTCCTTCCCGTTCGGAACTGGAAACCACCTGCCCTGGCAGCATCAAAGGAGCCTCAGTGCTCCCCAGGCAGGCACTCCTCCTCTTTCATGTGCCAGCCCAGAAACCAAAACCAGCGACAGCTTTGCCTGTCCTGAGCTCTGCACAAAACATTTCTTCCAAACAGATGATTCAAGCTGCCTGCCCCACCTTGGAGATAAGTGCACTCAAAAAAAATTTTTATATATATGTTTTTATCACCTGCATGAGGAAGTACTCAGGCTGGGAAAAGCCAGAGTAACAGGAATGCCCAACCCTGCCTGCCCAAAATATGCATTAATTCTGCTTAGTAGAGCAGCCTGTACTTGTACCACCTCAGCACTGTCATCTCCTCAAAGCCAAATGTTTACTGTAATATACTGTTTATTTATAACCTAGTATATTATTCTGTGTAAACCAACTATAATAGCATGAAGTCAGCTGTGAGACCAAATAGACTCTTCTTTACAACAGAAACAAGGAGAGGACACTTGGCCAGTTGCAAGAGCACGGATAGTTGTGCCAAGTTTGCAATAAATCAGGTTGTTTTGTTTAGGTTTTGAAGTGCAGCAAAAAGACGTCAATAAATGCATCAGTGCAGGTAAAATGATCTGAACCACACTTCAAAACACCCACCACGTCAGGTGCACAGAAAACAAGGGACAGGTGCTGGCCACAGAAATTAAACCAAATTTATGACAAATTTATGCAAAACACCTGCTGCAAAACTGACAGGAAAAAGAAAAAAACCACAGAATATAGAAGGAAAATAAAAAACTTTCCAAGGTGCATCTACCGATGGAGACACTGCCTGTTTTTCCATAGGCTAAGGCATAAAGAGGCACACAGAAAATGGGGAAAAGCTAATGGAGCCAAATTACCTTGACATTACCTGGCCATGCTTTTAAAAATGTGCTTTGAGACATGAGATTGCGTTTGAACAATGTTCTCCTTTCCTAGAAATGGAGAATTTCTTCAAGTCACTCGATAGCCACAGAGCACACCTGAACACCCGAAGGCTAAAGTGTCCCTCCCTGCCCCAAATCTGAGCTGTGTGACTGTACCTGGATCCTCTGTCCTTTGGAGCCCCTTCAACCTCTGCCTGTCCACCTCAGGGCATCAGCACTTACCAGGAAAACTAACAGAGACTCAACCAAACCTCACTAAGGCATGTGAAAAAGAATAAAATTAATGAAGCACCTTTAGTTATTTTATTTTTTTTGTCAGAACTATTTGCCCCACCTCTCTACACACAGGTACCTATTTTTACCTCCACACTCATTGCTGATAATTTGCAGAGAGACTTAAGCCACCACCCATCAACTAGCATTTCCACAATACATATCTGTAAGAGCTCCGTGGTTAACAGTGGTTCTGTGTTTCCCTCTTCTCAGGTAACAGAAGATTCTGACTTCAGTTAGAACACGTGGAAATGTATTTGAGAGACACAGTAACATCTTGTATACACTTAAAGAGTGAAAATCCTGAGTATAAATCAAATTAGTCCAAAACTTCTTCAGAAGCTCATTCCACAACCTATTTCAAGCAACCTCTGTCATGACAATCTCCAGCGTGGGCTCAGTAAATCCCCCAGTTCAGACCATGGATGATTTTGGGAGAGTGGTGAATCACTGGTACAGCCACATTTTGGTTTACTGAGGGCTTGGGAGATCCAGGCCTTGTGAGGATCACCACAGTCAAGCACCAGGAAAGGACATTTATACCTATTCCTACTGGTTTTCTCACACATGTATTACACTTTGAAAACATGGATGAAAAAACATGAGAATTTAAAGAAAAGCAGTTACTTAGTTAATGAATCATTTGTTTCTAATACCAAATTTCCTACTTCTCCAAAACTTCTATCCTGAGAGCTAAACTGTAATATTTAGATGTGAGGCACATCTTACACCAATTTAATTCAGGACTGGGATTCAGCCCTTTAAATGAAAGGCTAAACCTGTGCTATTCTTGACTAGCGGGAGCCTAGTCTTTACAAGGCACCTTATCGTGAGAACAGGCTCTCTCAAGATTCCCAAACCCAATTTCTAAACCAAAAAGATTCAGATAAGTATCTGAGCATTTGCAATGCTTATCTGCTAGCTGTTCTTTCCATTTCTGCCTTGATGTTTTGTAGGGCTCCACAATGAATGTTTGCCTAAACTCTAAAGAGAATTTCATGGCTATGCAAGTTAAAATTCCTCCACACATAGAGATAATTTAGAGGGAAATCTCCTGTGTTTTTCTGGAGAATGTAGAAACTACATTTGCCTTCTTTATATGTGGTGCAGTCTCTGACAACACTGACAAGAGTCTCCTACAAAACCACATGATCAGCGTTGGGGTCTCCATGAAGTTTGCCCTTAAGACATATATACAAATTACCAGAAAAAGAGGTGATTTTCCTCTGTAACTTCATTTTTTAGTTCAACTTTCAAAAAGCTTATTTGTTGGCATAATTTATTTCTGTGATCTTGTAGGATGAGCTATTTCCTTAAGAAAGCAAGGAGTTTCTCACCATCCTCAGTGAAGCACAGCCCCTCATGAAGTTTGACCTGGAATACTTCATCTTTCTCTCATGGTCCCGCCTCATTGTTTTTTTTTTTCCCAGTCCATCCCATTTTGCTTTACTAGAACACCTTCCAACAACAAGATATAGTATTATCCTAGGTTAGGATCATATGTTCAGGCTCATCTGAATGTGGAAACCCTGCTTTGCAATGCAAGGTAGTATTCCATAATTACACAGCAAGGCAGGTACCTTGCTAGTAAAAATGCTCAGGGTACAAAACCAGAAAGGCAGCGCAGCAGCTCCCACCCAATCTGCAACAAGAGCTCTGTTCTGTGCAAGCCTGGCAACCCAAGGATTTCAAAACCACTTCAGACCCACAAATTCAGTGCCAGCTGGGAGAGGGCAGATCGCATGTTGAAGCTTTATAACGAAGTGAGAAGGTAAGATACAGCAACTTCTGCAAAACACCTCCTAATGACAGCCCACACAGCCATTACAGAGGCCAAACATACCAGCTTCCCACTCAGCAAAGCTGCCAGAACTCAACTCAGAGCAAAATTTATATAAACGGAACAAACAGTATCATATTCAGCTATCGCTTGTGACTGCCTTCATTTTGAGAGCAAAAAACCAAAGGATTCTGAGTTACTGAAAGAAGAGGGGAAAGGCCTTTCCCACCCTCACAAACAGAACAATCCTTCTGTTACCCTGTTTTGAAACTTCTCAATACTCCAAAGCAGCTCTGCAGCCATAAGGACTTGCAGCATTTCAAGATAGTAGTTTTCTTATCCTAAAAAAAAAATCCAACCACATAACCAAAAGCTCTTTACATACACTCTCACTGCTTTCACACCCCAAATGCCTTAAACATCATCAGCATCTTGTTGCCCATTTTCCTTTTATTCCCCCTTATTCATTAGATCAGAAGACTTTAATGTGAGCATACTAAAACACTGAGGAACATCAGTATCACACACACAGAGAATCCTTGGGAACTCACAGTGACCTTCCAAATGTGAACTAAACCCCTGCAACAACACTAAACATAAGGTATTATGTGTAGCAGGAGCTCACTCTCAGGGTTTCTAAAATTTGATTTTGGGAAGAAAAAGCTTCTGTGAGTATGAAAATAAATTGCTTATACACTGGGTGTTTGTCAGATTGAAAAGGCATCTAATACTATTCATTTTTTATTTTAGGGACAAGCTTTCAGAACTTAGGATTTCCAGTGCTTCCTTCTTAAATTACATGACATGATATTACTGGAATCAACAAGTTAGATCACTAGTCTTGCACATCAAAATACATAAAAAGATACCAGGATGAAATAAAGAGGGTGGTGCAAACAAAAACAAATACTCTATGAATAAAAGCATTACCTAAGAGCCAGCTTCCCCTCTCAGTATTTTCAAGAAAATTCTAAGAGGATTTGCAGAGTTAAAGATAAGGACCAGAAGAGAGATAACAGATGGCAATGGAAAGAAAGCAGCATGTAATAACTTGATAGGGTACATTCAGTACTCCAGTACGTTAGAAGAAACCCAGAGACAACTTCCACGTGCGTGTTACTTGGTTCCCTATTTATGAACAGCAGCATCATCAAGGGCTCAACACAGAATATTTGGTTTTGTATTTACTGGTCTCTGTTTCAGCAGGCCAGCCCAGTAAGGAGAGACCTTGGACATGACCTGGCCACCAGCCTGGGCTCCTCACTCCACATAGAATCCATGGGAACAAGTCTGCAGTAGGTCAGCCCTGCAGTCATAACACAGCACCTGCAAACACCCAAGGCTGAACAAAGGTTGCTTCTGTGGTGGGGCTGCTAGATTGGGGAATTTTGCTGGGTTTTTTTGTTGTTTTCCAAGGCTGCACTTCAAAGCTCAGTGTTTTCTGAGAAGCAGCAGACACAGTCTCCCTTGTCCTGGCCAAGCCACCGAAATATCGCTGGTCAATAACCTTCTCTGCTGTCACCACAATCGTTGCTTTTTTGTTTTGCTTAAATTTCCCAGGCTACAAGCCAAGCCTTTCAGAGGCAATGCATTGCCTTTAAGGTAAAGGTTGGTGATCCTGCATTTTTCTTTACATTCCCAGCCTCACAGCCCTGGTAAAAGCGCTGCTGACAAACACTGTCTAACCTGTTTGTCCCATTCCATCCAGCGAGGAGGTCAGGCACTCACAGCTTCTATGCCTGGGCTCCCATGGTTGTCAGCTCCAGAGGTGGAGCTACATCAGTAGCTACCTGAAAAACAGCAGTGAGCAAAGGCAAGAGAAAAAAAGCATGTCTTGATGCAGAGGTCAGAATTACTGAAAAATGGAACCTGTACCTGGGGAACTGAAATATGAAGGTATTTTGCATCCCCATGGCAGGGATAGCAACACACACAGAGGCAGAGCTACCCAGCTGTGAGCTGCATGTGCTTAGACTGTGGAGGAAGGAGACATACAAGGGACACAAAATTGCCGTGAACTGCTGCAAAAACCCAACATTTATTTCTAAACAGGACTCCTTCAAAACCACCTTACAGGAGCAAATACCTAAAACAGTACTGAAAAACTACATAAACTGTACAATCCAAGGCTGCCAAGGCACTTTGTACCACCCTTCCCCTGAGTGTGCTTTGTGGAGTTTAGTCTTTCAATGAAGTCAGGGTGCTCAAATTATGATAAAAGACTTTCATCTCTGGCCATGAGATGTCAAGTCCCCAGTACACAGTTATGATTTGAGAAGGACAAACTGCAAGGTTATCACAGATGGGGCCAGTTTCAAAGCAAGTCACCCCCAATGGTAAGGAATTACTGTTCTGACCTAAATCCAAGCCCATATTTTCATTTGTTGGAGACACAGGGGCATGGAGTCAAGCTACAGTAGTCTAAGAAACAGAAACAAAACAAAGAGCTAAATAAAATGAGATGAAACAAAACACACAAGCAAATAATAACCCACCCCACTGCACCTCCCTTGGGCTGTACATCTGCATGGCCAGAGGACAGATGTACCAGCCAAACCTGCACCCCATAACTGCGCCTGCCCTTCCCAAGGTCACTTCAAAAAGCTCTCCAGGCTACTCTGTATAACTCAAGCTGCTCTGCAGGATCTGCTCTTAAATAAATATATAACACGCACATGCATTTAAAAACCTAAGTACAACGCCAGCCATTTCTCGTGTTTGTTGTGTTTCTGTTCAACCAGCTGCACACAGACATGCTTGGTAAAAAATACAGCTGTGTAGAAATCCCATTAAGGAGAACAACTATATTTTTAATTACCTCCAAGGCAAAGATTCCAGCACACAAAAACATAAGGGCAATGTTTTGCTTTGGTGGTGGGGTTGGGGGTTGTTTTTTAATTTGTTTAAAAAGTGCTCAAGTCAGTGGCAATTAAAAAATTCCTGCAGTAGCTTACAATCAACTAAAGCCCAGAACAATCTGTAATAACATCACACAGTATCACCTTATTTATCTGCCATTGCTCATGAACTACAGATAAAAAGTTTCTGCCCCAGACATAAATAAGCAAAGGCAAATTTACGTCATGCAAGAAAAGCTCTGCAAGGAAAGAAATCAGTGAGACAGGCAGAGATAGAGATAACATGTTCTTTGGGTTCAAAACACCCAACTCCTCTGGAAGCACTGCAGTAAGGGTGTATCCTACAGGAAAAAGAATTCCCATGGAGATCACAGGGATGTTTTAAAAACAGATGTAGCCAAAATGCAGGAGGACAGTTTCTTCTCAAATGTGTGAACTGAAAAGTGTATCCAAGCCTGTAGTTTGTGCAGAATTTTAACCTGCAGGAAGGTCACAGCTCCACATACCTATACAGAATTCTGCATGCAACCAGCCTTGGCTCTCTCCACATGGCTTCTCTTGGAAGAATGGGAATAATCCATCAGTTTACCCCACAGGCTCACTTTAACTCCTTAATTTTTTATGTTCGAGCTGCTCAAATGGAAATCACCTAACAAGCGCAGAATAGAGGCTTAGCTATTGCCAGATAAAAAGATTAAAAAATCTGGGATTTCCCCATTTCCTTTCAGCCTAACACTGGCAACAAATGAATTTAATTTCAAGAAAAGATAACCACAAAATAAAATAATATATATTTTCCACACACTAAAAATAACTGACAATTGTTATGGGTTTGTTTGTTTAATAATATATTAATATGAGGAAACTAAGGGGTATTTTCCTTCTTTGTTTCAGCTCAGTTTCACTAAATAGCTTATAAAACCCCCAAAGAACATGTCTGAAACTGCAAAGCCACAAACACATCCCTCCCCACTTCCCTTCCCAAGTCCTAGTCCCTAATGTGCAACTAGGTAAAGCTCAGGGAAGGAGAAAGGAGTTTTATTAGCAGAGGGCTCAGAATTGGAGGGCAACCACTGAACATTGCCTGGAGCTAAACCTCTAAAGTTCCTCGTTGGCGAAGCGCGCCTGCCTTTGATCCACTGAGTTCAGAGTCCGCTTACTTAACCTCCACAGGAAGAGCTCACTTATGTGGTGCAAGATGAGCTCTTTCCTACACTTTCTTCCACAGTTCTAAAAAACTGGCACACTGACAGGCTTTGCACATTTCCAAATATAAAAAAAAAACAGTTTGGCAAGAATTTACAAGTAGTGATATCGCTGACGACAACCCACAAACCATCTACCTCCCAAAATGAGATTTTTCTTTATTATTATTATTTATTTTATGAGCCAGGTCCACAAGAGATCACAAGTCCCAGTGTCAAGGATATCTCCTGAACTAAACATGGTAAGCCAACAATCTCACCAAATATTTTACTGTGTACTTTGTTGAGCATCCTATCAAAGTAACTGATACAGAATTGCAGAGAGAGACTGCCAAGGTCCTTCCAGAAAAGATATCACCCAAAGTATTCCAAGTATCTTCCTTGTTTATAGAAAACTTAAATAAAAACTGTCCCAAACACATTTCTCGATACATTTAGAGCAGGATTTTTCAGATGCCTCTGCACCACTTTGGTGGGGTCATAGTAAACATGTCTGCAGCCTACACTCTCACAGAAACAACATGTTGGTTTGGTTGACTCTCAGGAAAAACAAATGGAAATAAGATTGTGCAGTCAGGGTGGAAGAACAGCCACATCTGCCTGGTTCTACTGCTCCAAAGCTTTCCATCACCTGGATCTTGAAGCAACTCCTATGCCCAAACTATGCCCCAAGTACTCAACTCTTCACATGAAAACTTATTTCTGCACGGTAGTCCATTATCTTTGTATTGCTCACCATCAAAAAATCAACATCATCTGCAGACATCTTTTGTATTCCAGTTGCTGTGAGCCTCATTCCAGTCACTGTGAGCCAGCCTTTTGTAGCCCACAAGCCTCTCAAGTCATCTCAGCTTACTCATCCCTCAAGGCTTTTCTTCAGAGAGGAGTCTGCACTAATGGATACGAGTCACAAAGTGGCCCTTAACGCCAACACTAAAAAGGAGATGGATCAGAGGGAACCAGATTTTATATGATTAGAAGTTTATCACTGCTTACTTTGATATCACCAGAATGCAAACTAGTCTGGCTACAATTTGCTTTGAGGAGGTGAGCAAAGCTCTGCTCAACTCTGCCTGCCCACACACATGGGGAGTGGAATATAAATGCAAAGGTAAAGTGCCCACCCAGTTAAGAAGTTATTTCAGAATCCTAATATTAATAGGAAACAAGCAGGATGAACCTGCCTCCCCTGCCCCTGAGACAAGTCTCCTACATCCAAGTAATGACCTGCAGTGGAAGTGACTTGCAATGCTTCCAATCTAGGCTAAGAAAATTAATTTACAAACAGGGTATTTCTGGCAGTTCTGATGAGACTGATTACAGAAAAATTATGAAGTCATATGAATGAAGTGGGAAATGACTAATTATCATGGAATCCTAGAATAGTTTGGCTTGGAAGGGACCTTGAAGCTCATTTTATTCCAACCCCACTGCCATGAGCAGGGACACCTTCCACTATCCCAGGTTGCTCCAACCCCCATCCAAGCTGGCCTTTGACACTTCCAGGGATGGAGCAGCCACAGCTTCTCTGGACAATTATTTTTGAGACTTCCAAAGACAGGAATAACTAGTGCTAATACCAGAACTTCACTGGGGCAAGTGAAAACTCCAAGAGAATATAAACTCAACCCAGCACATGCTGCTTAAATATTTTTTGAAACTTTTGGTTTAGGTGAGGGCATATTCTTGATGCTGGAACTTGTGATCTCTTGTGGACCTGGTCTGGGTTACAAAGATAAAAACCAAATTTGGGAAGCAGGTGTTTTTTGAGGTGTCATAAGCAATATAATGACTTGTAAATTACAGTCAATCTCTTAAAAAGAGATATTGCACACCTTAAATTCAAAAGCAATGTTGCCCTGGCTTTAGAAAGGTTACTATTGTTGGTAATTAAGTTTCTAGTCCTAAACTGCCTCCGCTGTTACAGCTCAGAGCAGCAGCTTTAACTGAGTGTCCCGTCTCTTTGTGGGTTTGTTTTGAAAGAAGCTCAATTATGCTCAGGACAATGGCCTGTCTCTTCATTTTGGGTGAATAGGAAGCAAGGGTGCCATTGTCACCAGGCTTCAATGCAGTCACAACAAAGGGCTCTGAAGTGCCGAAAATAATGGGCTACCTAAAGTATCCGGGAGGAGGAAGGAGAGGGAGCTCCGCAGTAGCCACGGTCCCCCTTCTCCTGGCCCTTCACCCGGGCTGCGTGTGCCAAGGGCCGTGCCAGGCAGGGGCTGGGGGGCAGCACAGGGAGCTGCACCGAGCCGAGGACACGGAGGGGACACAGCTCTGCCCACGGGGCAGAAGGGACAGGGGTGGCTGGGTGGATTGCTGTAGAGAAAAGGAAAAACAAGGAGCCACGAGCTTTAGCGTTTGGGTGGGATTCAGGGAGGAAAAGGGGAAGAGGGGCAGGAAGACAACAGCATGGAAGCGAAGAGAGCCACACGGCAGATTCGGCGAGAAAAAAGAAGGGATGTAATTTGTTTTTTAAAAAAACAGGACATCGTACTGCTGAAAGGCAGCGTGTGAATGAAAGGCAGCGCAGGCTGCTATTGTAGCTGCAGTCCCTCCTCCCCTTCTGGTGCCTCATTCATAAATGGCTGCTGGGGCTGGCGGCACAGCCGGGCTCGGCTGCGCAGGGCACGGCCCGGCCTGCCAGCGCCTGGCTGCTCCCCCACAGACAGACAGACAGACAGACCCCGCTTCTGCTGCTCCCCCACAGACAGACACCGCCCTCAGCCGGGTATCGGGGCGGGCAGCAGCCCCTGGGGAGGTTTGTTCGGCAGCCCGGGCCGTGCAGGGCCCGCCCCGCCGTGGAGGTGCCGGCGCCGCGGAGCAGGGCGCTCTCGGAGGCTCGGCACCTCTCCGGCCAGCCGGGCTCCTCAAAGCTCGCTTTTGTCCTCCCTTTGTGCAGGAGACTGCTAAGAAAATAATCTCTACATCACAGGATCACAGAACGTGCCGAGCTGCA
This sequence comes from Parus major, assembly GCF_001522545.3. NCBI lineage: Eukaryota > Metazoa > Chordata > Aves > Passeriformes > Paridae > Parus > Parus major. The sequence continues at coordinate 16,526,893 of NC_031779.1, forward strand.
AGGGCCCCATCGGGATCACCCAGCCCAAGCAGATGTATGTGCACAGAGAAACAAACAGGAGAGATTTCAAGAAGAAATCACCACCCCAATCTTGTTAAAAGCAATGAAATCGCTTTCCTTTGCATGCCCAGCTTAGGTGAATGTAGGTAACTCTGGTGTTCCCTGTATCTGCAGCTAAGAATTCCTTCAGAACATTTTAATTAGGAAGAACAAGACTCAAACGTGCCATAACAATATCAGTACTAATAAATCATGGGCTATACAGTATCCTACTGTTTGTAGCTACAAAGGGGAATTTCCAAAATGTTTTTTTTTTCAAAAAGAAAAAAAGGAAGAAAAATGAAAGAAAATGTGCACAGAAGTGAGGCAGATGCATGAAGGAAGGTAAAGAACCCACCTGTTATGCTCAGGACTTGCACAGATGCAGGGATATTAAGAAAAATGTTTCTAGACATTGCCCAAAAACTGAATAATTAATGATATATGGTGAAAGAAGCCAAGGTCTGACCAAGAACCTTATTTCATTATCAGAACATAAATTAACAAACTAAAATTGTCGCCATCAGTCCGAGTTACTTATTTCTGATTCTCCTGGTAAACAAACAAATTCCTGCTGAAAAATGAGCAATTCTCCTGCTAAACAATAAATCAGGAGTTTAATCCACTTCTTACAAAGCCATTTAATAACAGACTTACTTTTACAGCCAACTTTCCAAGAAGATAAGTAATTTCCTTAAGAAAGCAGTTTCTTATTCCAAAATTAGAATAATTTGACAATGTAAAAGATGACAAATAACATCTCTCTTCCGTTTTGCTAACCCTCCAGAGGGGCCCCAGCCCAAACAGCAGGCAAGTGGGAGCAGGCATCTGCCCAGCTCACCAGCAGGAAAAGGCAGCCTGCCCTCCTTTTCATTTTAGAACGGGTAGGAAGAAAGGAAGGATCACATTTACACTAGTGAAACAAAACAAAAGGTCTTGCAGAACTAACTCAAGATCACAGCTACATCGTTTATCACCAAAACAGTTTTCTCTCTAGACCAGAAAAAAAATTAAAAAAGCAAAAATTAAAAAAGCCTTGGATTAACACAAGCTCAAACTTGAATCAAACAGATTAAAGATGGAGCTATTTCCATGTCAACGTTTCATAAGAGTGCTCACAGAATACTGTGAGATGGTGCAAGATCCCCAGCACTGATCCATCATCTCACAGGCATTTCAAAAGAGAATTTCCAAACTCCCAACCAAGTAACCATTACCACACCTGACTCACCTGGATGTCTACAGTTACCAAAAGGAGTTTACTCCACACATATATCAATCATCTAGGATTTAACAAGCACTTAAAAAATGCAGGCAGTGTCCACCCTGCTCCCACCCCACATCACCCCTCAAGTTCCATCTCCTCTTGTCACACATCTGTGAAACCTATAAGTCAATTTTTTAATCCTTAGTGTGGCTTCTGAAGAACAGGTACTGTTACCAGAGCCAAAGGCAAACCACAGCTGGCATCTCTCCCCTGAAGAACTATTTGTGAAATATTTTGCAAGTTGTCTAAATCTAAAGCATACTTCTGGAGAGAAATTCCCATTGGCACTTGATGAATATGTTGCTTCCCACAGGTGTGATCACCAGAGATTTTCTACTCCCAAAAAAAAGAGCTGAACCCACAAGCCCTGCAGGAGAGCATGAACACATCACTACCAATTTTCTATGGGTATCATTCTCATTAACACTGGTGGAACTATTTTCACAAAGACAGCACTAGCAAGGACAAGAAACTTTTACAGCAGATTTGTAACACCAAACTCTTGTGTTCATCATCTGGGCCTCCTAAAGCACAGGTAAATCAAAGGGCAGCACCCATTCAGTTGCTTGTTTGGCCCAAATAATCTAGAAAGAATTTTGTGCTTGCCCAAGACACACACTGAACAGTTCCATATTCCCAATGCACAAGACCACATGCCCTGAGCCACTGTACACTGACCACATTTCAAAAGTACCAACTACCATGAGCATCATGTTTATATTTATGTATGCACAGATACATATGAAATACACACACAGACATTATGTATTTATCTTAGCCTGCTTCATAGCACAGCATCCCAGGAAACAACCCAGGGGAAGGAAGTTCTATAATTTCCCTTAAATTTTGGGGCTATACCTTTAAAGCACATCTTTTGCAGAGCTGTTATGTGATGGCAGAAAGGCCCTGAACGGCTTCAGAAGGGAAACAGCCCCTTTCAGATACCCCCAAACAAACAATAAGAAAACTCAAAACCCAATCCAAACTTTGGATATCCTGTAAAGCTCTGCAATGTCCTGCTGTTTTGTATCAAAAGAAGATCAAGTTTTGCAGATAAACAGCACATTCGGTTGTTTTTTGCAGCCTGTAAACCACAGCTCTTCCTCCTGTTTGTGAATTAGATCTCGTATAGCAAATATGACAAGCTGAACGAGGTGTTCTCTGTCTTAACCTCAATCCTCCATGACCTCAAGCAGCAGAGATAAGCTTTTTGTCCACAAATATCCATGTCACCTGTATCCAAACACCATGAGCCACAAGACACACCTCAACACTCTATAGCTAAAGTAGAACTTCTGGGACAAAACCAGAAGCCACAAACTGCAAATGCCAGCGATCATATCTTGCAGGAGGAAACCTGGTCTCAGATCTCAACAATCTACCAAGACTTAAGACAACATTAGGTGATGGAAATAACTTGTTCACCTTAAATGAGAAACTCTAGAGGAGACAGCTTAGTACTTAATATACATCAAAAACGTTACTTTTGCAGCCAGCCAGAAAGCCCACATATTTTTCTATTTTTTTCCTGGGGGTGTCAGCTCAAAGTCTCTTACATAGGCTGAACACTGGCTTATGACTAGTAAAACAGCTTTTATACATTCCTCTTCCACTTAAACATCATTATGTACTTTCCTGCAACTTCAACATGATCAAAGTTCTCACAAAACAGCAAAACAAAGTGACAAACAGGATGTATACGTAGAACTTCAGTTGTGCTGGCAAAACACACAGTATCATTTACGTTCCATTTCAGATCAGTTTGTCCAAAAAATAACCAGTACAAATCATATTATGTTCATACCAGCAGGAAAAAAAAAGATAAGATACTCAAAAACAAGCAGAGCAGATGAGTTTCCATCTCTGTCACCAAACATGAACATGAGGCTATTTCTGTTAGCAGAGATAAAGCAATTGGAGACAAAAGTAAGGAATGAACATTTCCTCTACACTAGCAACCACCATCAGGAGATGTATGGCTTGGAGCCAGGCTGTCCTGCAAAACGCTGCAGAGATCACATCCAAGAGTCAAGCCAGTATGAACTATTCTCTGCGTCCCAACGCCAGAGCACAGCCCTTGAGTCACCACTGGAACAGGAACTTCACTTATCTCCATTTTATCTCAGCCCCAGGTGACCCATTTTATTGCTGTGTGGACATTGATATTCTTGTACTTTCCATTTTTTCTCTCACCTGTCAGTCCACTCCTCATCATCTCTAGCCTATATTATAGCACTGTAATTGGGACTAAAAGTGTCACCACTTGATCTCAAAGCATCTCTGTGTGGTTCAGTTAGAAATTTGAGTGTCCCAGTACTTTCCACAGTTGATACTGGAAAGAGAAGCAGGATACCTTACAGAGCACACATTTATTCTCATATGGAAAGAACTAGTGATGACTTAAGTTAGTTCTCACTTCCCTGGTGTACTCAACCAGTATCAACAGGACTATTCACAAGTTTGAAGTGCAGTATAGTCTTAAAGCATTTGCTGAAGACAAACATTCATCAGTTATTTTGTTTCTTAATTGAGGTTCCCCACAGATGGTTTTGCTGTGTATGACACTCAGAGGCTAAACACAACAGCAGAGCTTCCTCTCTCTGTACAGTTTTCTAATACTGTCAGAGAACTGCTCTGTAGCATGACTACATTTACCTATCAACTTCCATATTACTTTTTTTGTGCTGTCAGATTCCTACAGGAACTCCTTGGGGACATCCTTTCATCTGCTCTTCCATGAGATGGAACATGCTCACTTCTGCCTCCCCAGAATTACCTTCTAATTTTAGCAAGTCCTCTTCCAGATGCTCTTTTTCCACCTTGCCCACAAGTCACCCAATGTGATGCACACAGTACGTGTGCAGCCAGTTCAGCCCTGATGTTCTACCCAGATCTGGAAGCACCTACATGAGGGGGATCATAATCTGGTGTCATATTTACTCCTAACTTGGATTTGTACCTTATTGTGCTGTGGTAGCAACAGCCACCAAAATGGAAACCTCACCAGGGCACAGAACCTGTTTTCCTGTTTAGTTCAAGAATTACCCAATGCACACAATAGTTTTAATAATTATCATAAACCAGTTTTACTCTAAGCTGTCAGCTCTAGCAAGAGTCTGTCCAAGGCGGGGGAACCTCCCCAAACTTATTTGGGTACAGTATTTAGCTGACTTAATTTGAAGCTACTTTTCCCTTCCAAACACGCACGCCTACTCAGCAAACGGTAACCACAGCTGACTCAGAGGAGGAGGACAGGCTCCTCAGCTTTTTTTTTCCCTGTACAAGAGAAAAACAAGAGGGCACAACACTCACTGCCTCCCTCCTTCCTCCCAGTCACAGCCAGCTCAAACAGCACTGCCTCTAAATAGAGCCAGGAGAAACCTCTTTCTGGGATGCAAGCAACAATAAAACCTCTGGTCTCAAGGCAAACAAGCATCCTCAGTTGAAGCCTGGGAGGCCATGGGTTTAAAAAGCCGTATGGAAAGCCAAATTCTGTATCATTCCTCTTCCCACACACACGGACTCAAAGGGCAGAACCAGGCCACCCTCTCCTCTCCCCTTTCCAGGCGCCTCATGCTCTCTCAGACCAGGCTGCAGTGCCTGGAGCAGCTTAGAACAGACACAGGGCCTCAGAGAGACGGGAGGAGGAGGCACCGAGCTACCCTCCCTCATCCGGCACTCCGCGTCTGCTCAGCCCTTCCTCTGCTTCACCCCTCCTGTTGTTGCTGCTTGTTTTCCTGACTCGGAGTACAGAAAGCGCCAGCCTGCTACAACCGCACCCTGGAATAAAAAAATCATAAACACAGGCTGATTTACATGCATGCATTACTTGGATAAACACATCCCTGGCACCGAAAAATCCTCTGGTATGGCAAAGCACCACCTCTGCCCAGAGAGCTGCTGCACAGACATCTCTGTCAGGGACCAGGAGCAGAAAAGGCACTTCCAGATTCCCAGTAACAAGGAGCAAAAATCTGCCCCATGTACACCTGAAAGCAGCAACTCGGGAGATGCATTACAAGCCTTCTAGAGGCAACACTCATCGATCTTTATGCAAAAGAAATGTTGATGTTTTCCAAAAGTGCAAGAAAATATCATACAAACCCCACAATCACAGAAACCTGTTGCCCAAAGCATTAGAGACTTTCAGTCAGCATCACCTCTTTCCTTTCTAAGGAATTGAGACTGCAAATGAAGCACAGACCACAGCTTTTTCTGAGGACTTTCAAGTGTTTTCTGTGTGCAAGACTTCAAAACGCTCCTGAGATAGTCCATTTCATAAAGGGGAAGGGGGAAAGATGGATTTCCAGGTGTTTAATTATTGATTAGACTAAGGGAAAGCACCTTACAAAGCTTTGATGCCCTGTCACAGCAGCCTCATTCCTCAGAGCAGCTGGTCATTCCCCACAATGTTGGATGGTGGATACACAAGCCTCACAACTGAGCCTCTCATGACAGGACACATTTTCAAAACATAGTTATTCAAACTTACTCATGTGCAGTCAAAACTTTTATATTTTTGTAAAGTCACTAGAAGCTTACTTTTCCTAGTTTTTTGCCTTTGCAGTGCTTTAAAATCCACACAGCAAATACAACAGAAGCACAGCATTCCTGTATGGGGTGCAAATCCATTTCAACCTCACTTGGCTACTCTTCTAAAGGATTCTTGGATTTTAATATCCACTGAAAAATGTAGAGCTACTCCTTAACAGCTATGCTTAGGTCCCTGTACAGAGAAGGGCAGGCAGCAGAGCCCTCTGCTCAGGGGCTACACGAGGAGGATTTTCATAGAGGATCTCATCACTTGCCCTTGCAATAAAAGGAGACACTGCCAAGCTGCGACAAACCATCCCCTGGGACCACCCCTTGGTCACCCTGATCTCCAAGTCTTGCTCCCTCACTGACTGTCCCCACCAGAGCACAGACTAAATGACAGCCAATACACCACCTTCCTCCAGCTCTGGAAGCAACAAAACCTTTCCAGCTACTCTCAGGAATCTTCCAGCAGAGCACAGAGCATGCCAGGGATGGAATGCTTAGGAAGGATCTGCAGCAATGTGACGTGGAAACTGTCCTGAAACTGTAGGATGTTTGTATCAAACATTCCTCTGCAATGAACTTTGATTTCTCTGAACTTCCCTTTGTTTTTCAACACATGGATTTAGAGCTGTCTCTACCCAACAGGACCCACTCCTGACTGCTCTCCTGCATGACAGGCTTTCTGGATTTTTGTGTTTAAGGTAGGAGGAGATGTTTGAGTTAATATGACCTTAATTACACTATGAGCTGCTCATCATTATCAGCTCAATTTCTGGCAGCAGCAGGTCCCCACTGAGCAGACGCTCCCAGCTGTTGGCTTTGCTGCTCCTCACCATGCCGAGATTATGAAAAACAATTTCAGTCCCCCCCCACAAATGAATACAACACTACTAGGAAAAAAACTATTTTAACTGACAAGCTGCCATTACAGCAGTCATCTTCCCCTCCTCTTCTGCCACAAGTTCATACCAGTAAGGACTTGTCTGAACTACAGAAAGGCAGAGAAAATGGTGTCATCACCAGACAATATAAACTATCAGACTACTTGTTCATTTCAGCTACAGAAAGAACTTGTTCATGGGAAAGGGAACTAATACACAGAAATACAAGTTTACAGCAACCAATGGCTCTAAGATGCACAGCCACGTGTTCAAGCTTTTCAAAAGCCAAAACCATCCTGAGCTCAGGTCTCAGCCTTTCAAAGGCACTTCTGTGTACAACAAGAGATGGGAATCAGTAACTTGCCTAACAGGTAGGAAACACATTGATCCCATATCCAAAGTACCAGACTGCTGGCTCATCACACACTGCCTGTGTGTGGTTTCACAAGTAGTGAAACACAGGTTGCCTCTGTACCATCAATGATCCCAAAGATAAATTAAAAGGATTTATTAGCCCACTGCCAGCTCTGCAAGGATGGCATTCCTAACACAGGCTCGTGCAAGGGTGGGCACGGAAAACTGCTTTCAGTAAGTGGGAACAGAGCAGCTTGGCAATCAGAGCTTCCAGTCCTGCACTGCAAATCAAGTCCGACACAGCTAAAATTTAAGGTTATTTCCTGTGGCCAATTAGGCTAAAGATGCAGTTAAAGGTCTGCTCTTCCTAAAGTGCAAGGTGTGGTAGTTCATCCTTGATCTACCACATGTAGACTGCTGTAAGCTGTGATACCCTTTTTAAGATTTATTTATAAATAACAGACTTGACTGTCCTGAAATTTTTTTCCAAATGCTACACTTTATTATTCTTCACTTCAAAGCTCTGGAAATTCAGAAGCCTGAAATACATTACAGTTAATAGCACTTCCAGTTTCTGAGATCTAATTACAACCTGAGCTGCCACTGCAAGTTAACTTCTAGTCAGCTCTAGAAGCCTGGCTCTTCTCCCACCCAAAATAAAGTTTACATTTGCATTCTTAGTTTCCTGACTACATTTGCCTATTTTGAAGTAGCAGAAATTATTTTTATTGTTAAAAATAACTACCATAAATCAGTTGTGAGTTGCAGTTAAAATACTTTACTGCATGATAACGAGACAATAAGAAAGCGATGACAGACTGCAACTAAACCCAGCAGAAAAAAAACATGTATCTATCCACTTTTTCTCTTTTTTTTACCTCCTTTTTGAAAGAGCCAGAAACAAGTTATTTACAGAGGAACAAATGTATTGTTCCTTCATATATAACATTGCACATATACACAGAATATACTACACATACTTGTACATCACAATATATTCAATCTGTAAATTAAATTAATTCAGTAGCTTTTATTTTGAACTGGTCAGCAATACACAAAGTGCAGCAATGAGACCACCAAAGGTGAGGTTAATTCCACTCACCTGAGGGGAAAGATCTCATCACAAGTTATCAGAGAACCTACCAAATGCAACAGAAAATATATAAGTTTTAACAAATAGAAAAGTTCTGAGGTTAAAAGGCTGAAGAGTGCAAATGCCATCTGCTTTTTTAGCATTGAGGGGGATCCCAGAGAGAAATCTGCTTTGAGGGGGGAAAAACCCAAAGAAAAAAACCCCACCCTGGATGGCACAAGTTGAAATGGTTTCTACAAAATAGCTTACCAAATAGATTCAAGGTCAGTAAAAATCTCCCACATGCAGCACTGCTTTGCAATGGCAGGAAAGGACTCACCAGTTCTGTGTTTGACCCCAGTTTGCAGCATGTGTGAGTAATCCCATGGCCATCAGCAGCTTGGCAAAATTCAAACAGTTCATTTTAAACTATCTGGATGAGGAAAAACCAATAAAACTAACACAAGAAAGGTAAAAAGAATTACAGCTAAGGGATGGACAAACCAACGTCCTGTAACTATGACTGGCCAGTCAGGTGGGTGGGGAAGAAAAACTTCCCCCCACCTTAGAAACAGGAAAAGTTGTACAGCAGACCAGTCATCAGGAAACCCTAGAGGAAACGAGCAGGTTTATCTCACTGAGCCCCTACAGACTTTTCAGGAAGTACTCGAGGAAGTAATGAAAGGCTTCCCTGGCCAGCCGTGGCTGCCAGCACAGATCCAGCAGCCAAGTGAGGTCTAAGCAGTGAGGGGCAGGGGTCCAGGTGGTAGATCTGAAGCCTCTTCCCTCCAGGGAGCAATAAAGAGCCTTCACCATGTGGGATGCACTCCATCCCCTCTCAACAGGCTGATTTGGCCAAGGGCAAAAACCTGCCACTGATTACAACAACGATCTTAGCCAACATACAAAGGAATTAAACTTGAGGGGGAAAAGGAAAATACCACATTTACAGTCTATTTCAATCTCTTTTGGTAACATGAAACGCTGTCTATTCCAACAACGAGCAACAGCTTTCAATAGAGTGTACAAAACCTTAATATTTTCTGTTGTGTAGGTTTCACAAGTCTGCTGTGGCCTTTAGGGAAACTCAGAATCACTGCTCAGGTACTGCACAGCTTTTGAGCCATCCAAACCCTGCACTCACCTCTCCAGCAGCACTGACAAAAACACAGCACTGGGATGACTAAAGCCATCAGGTGATGCTTCCAAGCAGCACCAACTGTTGCTCCAACTGCTGCTCTGGCAAAGGGTTGAGATGGCATCTGACACATTCAGAGACATTTACCAGGCTCTGGGAATAAAACAAACCAACCTCGCTACTCTAAAAGCAGAGCACTGGATTTCACACACTCAGGATTTGGGTGGAATCAAAACACCAGTGAACAAAGCACAAAGGCAAGTGAACTGTCTCAGCAGCCCTTTGCAGGCAACAGATCTGCAGCACAGCTCTTTAAACCTGAAAAACACTGGAGTAATTGCATCAATGCCTTTAGTTTTAAAACATTCAAGGCAATTTTCAGAATTATTTGTTGTTTATATATACATCAGATTCATTAAAAAATTTAGAAAGACCAAAATGTGTAGGTATATATTAAAACCTTGTCTTGGGCTGGTCCCCAGCAGATTGAGCAAGGGGATTTTCATCCTCTACTCTGGTAAGACCCCACCTGCTGTGCTGCCTCCAGCTTTGGGGTGCCAAACATGAGGAAGATGTGGAGCTGCTGGAACAAGTCCAGAGGAGCCCACAGAGATGCTCCAAGGGAGGGAGAAGCTCTGCTATGGAAACAGGAAGAGAGCTGGGTGTGTTTTCAAAGAAATCACCCATTTTTGGTCTACCCTGGCAATGAATCAGTATCACAATACACTATGTTGGTGCTTGTTGTGTCAGGATTTGAAGAAATTTAAAGGACAGTCTATCAAAATTAGTGTAACTCAGCAATACAAGCCTGGAAGGCAAGCACAGAGATCATTATATAGCTCAATAAATGTGACAAAGGATCTGCTTCTACTACAGCCACAAAGCAAACTCCAGCTCTCGGGGAAAAGTCCAGATGCAAAAGCTGCCCAGGAAGCTGCACAATCCACACATCCCAGCCCCTGAACCACGGCACCTTACAGAACTCCACAGGGTTACCAGGCTGCCTGAAGTACCAGCATTTCTGTGAACCTCTAAAATCAGAGCTGAACCCCTCCTACTCTGTTCCTCTCACTGCATCCTTTTCCCAAAATGAACTGCAAATCTTCCGTACATTCAGTGAGGGGGGAAAAAATAAGGCAAAATGGTTTATATTCAACTCATGCATTAGCTTTTCATGAGCTCTGTTACAAGCTGTCCATATAGCAACGAAAATTTACTCTTTAACCTTAACTCCTAGCAACATTTTTAAATTCTGGTAGCAGCATCTTTGATGCCTAAAGACTAGGCTGACTTTGGGAGTCAGTGGAAAACAGATCTACGCATTGCAAATAAATGCTTTTCCCTTTCTTCTATTCATATGGTGCAAATTATTTCTGAAGTTGCAGATTTTAGTTTTAGGCAAGCAAAGAGAAAAAAAGGTTTGCAGCACCGTAATGAGAAAAACCAGTAGACAGGCTATCAGACACCAGAATAAATCCTTGATAAAGTCTATGTTTGTTCAAGTATTCATCAAGAACTGAAAGAATTTGAGGAATATCTGCTTGATAGATCAAAAAGTCAAGGAAAATCATAACAGAAATATTTAACTGTTCATAATTCAGTTTATTTTCAGGAAAACCCTGCTGCACTACATGAAGCAAACTGACTGTTCTATTGTCAGCTATGTTCTCTGGAGATACCCTGTAATTCCTGTGCCTTCACTTGATTGCACGCTGCCTCCTTGCACTCAGATCATACTCTGTGTGTGCAGAGAAGGCTGGTGGAACCTCAGTTGTAACATCTCCAGAGCTCTCAGGTTTGGAGCAGTCACAGCTCCAGGATGCACTGGGGAGAGTGTGGCTGGTGGTTATGTCAGAGGACAGCAAGCCTGGCATCACACTTCTATTTCAAGCGATGCCAGGGACTGTGACCTTGAACAAGTCACTTCACCAGCTGTTAAGGTACAGACTTCACTGTGCAAGGAGGAGCTGCGATGCTTTAATCCTTACAGAAACAAGGGGTTATTCAGCAGAAATGCATATTTTCAAGTACTGAATTAATCATATTCTAGATTACTTTCTTTCTTATCTCAAATGGATGCTTTATCCTAGAAAATTCACAATTGAAAATTCACAATGCTCATTGCTACAAAATACCACATTCATAAATGCTAGTGTTAAGAACTCTTACGTGCAACTATTTACTTACTTTTAATCAACCATCACAACTGACATCAACTCAAAATGCATTTCGTGGCTTTGCTTCATGACTACTTTTTTCTCCTGCCTTTCAGTGAAGTGAAACTTCCCCCACCCCCCCAAAACAAATCACGTTTATCACTTTCCCCTTTCAGCTGGAAAAGCATGGAGCATTTCAGCTGATCCTTCCAGGGATGAGGAGATAAACCAACCATTTTTGATTAAAATAGAAAACATTCTTATTTATATCAGGCCATTCCACTGCCTTGTTTCTTTTCTTAAAATTAAGTAAACAGGACTTAAAGTTAGAGCTAAAACTAAGTTGACAGTGACCCTGTTATAACAACAGTACTTCAAGTGTTTTACAGTCCAGTGCCAGTTCAAAGTTTAGATTCTGGCCAACTGACCACTGGAGAAATAAATTAATATTTCATTACAAAAATAAATTTCAATAAACTGTTCTGGTTTGAACTCCACATCTTTATCAGGAACACGAGGTGAAGCAAACACTCTTTTTCCAAAAAAAGAACATCCATAAATTCAAAAGGAAACAGTAGGTTTCAATGATGGAAAAATATTATTCAGCATCCCAGTTAACCACAGAATGTCACTGCTGATCTGTTGGCAGCACACTGGCAGACAGGTACTTAATTCTTAGAGGGGTTTGTCTCAGCCCTTTTACACTATGTACATTGGAGCTGTCAAATCATTAGAAACAAGTTTAAAGATCGTTTATTCAACATGCAATTTTATTTGATCCCCCCAATCAATCCACAATTTTAATTTCATTTTAACCACAAAAGCACAGAGAACACTCGTCTTAACAACAGGGCTGTGCTCACACACCTCTGACAGCACACAGACTGGGGTGGGTTCACCTGTCATTCCAGACAAGGCTCCTTTATTTACCAAATTTGCATGGCGGGACACAGCTTCCCTCCGGGATTATTTTCTATTTCCAGGTAGCAAAGCTGTCCCTGAACAAACCGCGCTATTTCACAGCTATCTATAGCACATACCAGGCAGCAAGTAATTTTAATCCCAAATCCTCTTCCCCCTTCATGACACCAACAGCTTTCAGATACAGCATCTCTGGCTGAGAAACTGTGATGAAACAGCATCTTTGGATAAAAACCCCTGGATTATTCCCTGCAGTAGAACATGAACTATCTCGGCTTTCTCGGGCTCTCCTTGTGCTCTCACAGTCACAGTGAGGTATGGTTCACCTCCAAAAGCAACACCTTTTGTTTGCAGCTGGAAAACCTGAATCACTGAGCCCCAGAACCCCAGCTTTGCATAAATGTATCCCAGGCACTGACACATCCTGAAATCCAGTCTGAAATCCAGCTCCACCTGTTCATGTGAAACCCCCAGCACACCCCAGTAGTCCCTTTGAGATTTCAGGTTTTACACGGCACTGCAGGGAACAAGTGCCAGCAGCAGCTCAGTCTCTGTTTTGGTGGTGATCTGACAATGTCTGTGACTTCTCCACAAGTTCCACATCTTCCTTTCTTGCTTTCACACCACCTCTCTCCCAGCAAATCTCCCAGAAGGAAAATAAGGTGTGGACAGATTTATTTGCCAAGTTAAGTATCCATAACTTGTTCCACACTCCTAATCCCTGCTCAGAAAACATAACCTTCATAAGTGAGAGTGAAATATATGCAAGAACATGAACTAATGCAAAACACCTCTAATTTTAGATGTTCAGCTCACATTAAACTAATCAAGCTTATTAATCTTTTAAAATTATTTCAGTCACTTCATTTTAAAAGGACTTTTTGCAGTAAGTCTGGTTAAGTTTTGCTAAAGTTTTGCCCTACTTAGTCAAAGCTTAATAAAGAGTGTTTTCAATTTTTTTTTTAGTTTAGTAGAACTGAGAGGTGCCCCAAGAATGAGACTGCCAGAATGAAGAGTGACGCCATTTATAGATTTTTTCTTCTTATTTTGAGAAGGTCTGTAACTACATTTATTGACTAGCCAGTGAGTGCAGTTCTGCAGTGGTCTATTTTCCTGTACCAATTACTAAGAAATTTGAAAGTGCGAACTGAGCTTTACATCACAAGTTCTCACACTCCCACTGAGCAACTACTACAACTGAAAAAATTGCAGAATCCCAGTATTCCAGAACAAGCAGGGGAAGGGAGAGGGGAAAGAAGGAAACGTGAAGACAGACCACACACAACAGGCTCCTCTGTCCACAGAGTGGCAGAAGCTACACTGAAATCAGTGCCACAAGTCTTAACCTGTGTTCCTAAAATTACAACTGATTGGAGAGGTAGATTTGTTTGGAGAGGAGAAAAGAATTAAAAATTTAAATTTTTCTCAAGTTTTCCTCCAGTACTCGGAAAAATATTCAGTATTCCAAGAGATTTCTGACTACTACTTCTAACTTTATGCCCCCTCTCATCCCAGAAGAACCTGTAGTACTTCATGACTGATACAGAGGGATGGATATAGAGATGCTCCAAGGATGACTGTTTTTAGTAACAAAAGCACAAATCTGGATCACTTTCTCAATTTAAAACTATTTCCAGGCTCCCAGGTTACAGTCAGAACAAGTCTATTCCATGTTCCCTTATCACCTAGCCAACATTAACTCAAAGCAGACTTAGAGACTTCACTCCAGGCAAAAAAGCCACATACAAAGAGCTTAAGACCTCCAAACATTCAGAGCTGCAGACCAGGTTTCAGCCCTGCCTCTCATTTTCCTGTGTTTCAAAGTGAATCATAACATAATCCTCTAAATACTTAAGAGTTTCCCAAGGCTGTGTTTGCTAAAAATGGGAGCACTGAAAGAACTTTCTAGGGATTTTGTTATGTACTTTGACTACCTCCAAGTTAATAAAAACATCCTGTGTCTTCAGAACAACTCCACTAGAAGATTTTTACTGAATCAGAGGGACAAAATGACTGAAAAGGAAAAATTGGCTTTTTAGCCCATGACAAATAATTTATGGGAAAAGTAGATCACCTTTTTCTTTGTTCTTTGAAAAAGAAGCCTGAATACATTCCATATCATGCCAATCCTATAGGACTGCATTGAATACAGAAATCATTGCCGAGATTATGGACTGATGTCTACAAGACTACAATCATCCTCCTCTGTAGATATGATGGGACAGCAAACTTTAACCTGGACAGTACAGCCAGCATGAAAAAAGGAGATCAGAAACCCCAACTATCCTTCCTCTCTTCTGGAAATTCACACCCTCTAGGAAAAACACATGTTTAATCTCCTACTCTTTTACTATCGACAGTCTTCCTACGAGTACATGCAAAGGCCCTGTTTCACATAGATTTAAACATTACCACGGCATTCTTGTCCCTTACTGCCTCCAGGAAATCTGAGCAATTTGTAGAAAGCATTCCTACAGCTTCCCTCCTCCTCCTCCTCCTCTACTCCAACAAGCTGCTGCAGTACTAGAACCGGCTCAACTCAGCGTATACAAGAGATAAATGTTCCCAAGGATATCAAAATCACTTCTCCAAATGCAGTTAAAGGCAAAGGCAGAATCCACTGCCACCCCACGTGCACAGATGAAGGAGGAACTGCATCTCCCAATCCACTGAAGAAGCCTGAGCCAGCCCCGCTCTTCCCATCACTTGGGAGGTTTAGGCAAACTTGACAGACTTTGCCTGGAGGAAGTTAGCACTCCAATTATTCCACCAGCTCTTGAGAGGAGGTGGAGCAACTGCTGGCACAGGAGCATTAGAAAACAGCTGGGAATCAGCAAAGTCTCAACAAGCACAGGATGTAGATGGACAACAGCTAAATTCATTTACTGAAATGACTTAAGCTCTTTTATAAGCTTTAGCCCTGGCCTCAGATATGCCAGATGATACCCTGGTTACTCAATCTCAAGCATTCCAGCCAAGGGAGAAGCAAAACATCCAATACCCTCTCCTTCTGCAGTTCCTCCCACCCAACCCCCCAAAATCCCCTCTTACAGACTCAAGGAAGGTTTAGGGTTTCTCCAAGGGGGGGCTAAGGGGGAATTAAAAAAAGTAATAAAAAATAAATAAATAGAGTTGGCAATTCCCTCTATACTACTTCCTAAGAAGGACTTACTTAAAAACCTTTACAAACCCCATAAGCTAATAAATTATTACATCAGGGAGCAGTAACTCATTATCTTGCTTAGCCAAGTCAGAAGTAGCCAATTTAGGCAGCCGAAATTTCCATTGATAGTTAACCCTCACTTGCACAGCCTTTGGAGGGAAACAATATCTGTGCCAGACAGCAGGAGCTGCAGAGGTAATCCAAGCTGGGCGTGCAGTCCATCTCAGTGAGAACAAGCTGAGACAACTTGAATTTCCTCCAGCTCAGCTGCAACCTGTCATCCTTTTCACCAACACACCTACTTGACCCCCACACTACAACCATCATTTTAACATGCTGCAGAAAGACTTAAAGTGACAGCTTCATTTGTGTATGTAACTGATTTTTTATGTGAACAGAACGGTATACTGGTTTTAAGGGACAACATGACAATGATAATCCCACCTCAGTATGATTTAGAAGCTTCCAGTATTGGAGTATTGTTCTGCCTTCCACAGTTCAAACTGTGAAATGCCCTGTCCAAGGCAAACTGGTGCTTGGGAAGTCTTACAAGAAGATTACTCCTAACTGGTATTTCAGTAACAACAGCATTTTTGCTCCACTTCTGCCCTACTTCTGCCTGATATGTCTTAACTAAATTTAACCCACTAATCCCAGCACACCTGAGACAGACAGCAGCCACTAACACTATCACTCCTACCTTAAACAGGAATGCAAACCACAAAGTAAGATTACTCAGATTAAGTGATTGACTCGAGGTCAGAGGAAGTGTATTGTCTGTCCCGCATGTGAGCTCTGGACGAGGTAACCTCCAGCCCTGAGCTTGTGAGAGCAGACCCCTCTGGCTTTCAGCATCCTGCTGCACCAAAGCACATCTCCCTCCCTGCTTCCTTTCCCAGCACTGCCAATCACTGTGTATACCTGCTCCTGCATTTCAGCAGGGCAGATTTAGGGGCTGTGGCTCCCCCTGTTCCTATTCCTTGGGCCAACATGAGCTCTGAGGAAGCATCTCACAGCTGCACATTTGCCCTCAACACTCACCACAGAGCCAAGGTTAGCTGTAACACTGCACAGCCCCACAGCAATTTGCTTTCCACAGCCAGGGAGTTGTTGTGTC
Source organism: Parus major (assembly GCF_001522545.3). Taxonomy (NCBI): domain Eukaryota; kingdom Metazoa; phylum Chordata; class Aves; order Passeriformes; family Paridae; genus Parus; species Parus major. The sequence continues at coordinate 16,543,540 of NC_031779.1, forward strand.
TCCTTTTCAAAGCACATCTTCTAGCCATGCACCAGCCTGAGGCACCAAATCCTCGCTGTTCCAACCAGCAGCCACCCAGGGCCCAAGGAGAGAAACAAGGGAACACTTAACATGGCATGAAGGAGCTCACTGGCAATTCCACCAAGCAAGCAGATTTAATGAGCTTTTTTAACCATTAGGAAAAACAGGTATTGACAGCATCTTCCAGCACATCAGCTTGTCTAAAAGGGCAAGCCCATTTACTTCCAGTCGCATGGAGGAGGAAAAAACTCACAGTCTGGAGCAGCACTCGGTGTAAAGTGATTGAATCCACAACCAGCACTTCCAGTCACCTTGGAAAAGACAAGAGACCTCCATATCCACCACAATATTTCAACACACTGGCCACTGCAAATGAGCAGCATCTGGGCATTGTGGGCTGCCCTGAGAAGTCTCTGGTTAAGACAGAAATTAAATATAAGCAACAATTCAAACAGAGTAACATCAGACAAGACAAAACTGATGACTGCTAGCCTGGAACTGCTCAGCCCACTAAACTGGTAGTCTGTAGGGTGAGAGAAGGTAATTAAAATATAAAATATTCACTAGATTAATCACGTTGCACACAGTATAAAATTATTTCTGTGTACATGAAAAGACATATTGTATGTCTGTTTCTTTTTGGATATGCAAAATGCCCTGCATACATTAACCTCTCTAAACAAATGCCCCCTACACAGAACATGGGACACCAAGAACATGAATTTAAGTCTGTGGAGTGCTCTTCAGGATATGTCAAAATTCTTCATACTCAGAAGGTTGCACTGGGCCTACAAAAAGGAAATGCTGTGCCCTAGAACACGTCAGGTGAGCCCCATTCCTCAGCTACAGGCGCAACTGGGGACATATCCTGAAGCCCCTGTTCAAAGGCAGTACTGGAATATGACAACCACATGGCAAATGAAGCACTTGGATATGCAGGAAATGCCCTGCTGGACGAGATCCATAGTGAAACCAGAATTTTAAAAGACCCTTCTTATTTCTGCTTGAACTCACTGGAATGAAGACTTCAAAAAACTTCTCCGAGAAACAGACCACGTACATTGTATTCCTAAAGGAAAAGGCTATATATTTTATTCACTGCCCACCCTTTTTGTCTCATTTCTTTTTCATTCTATTTCCTGCCAAAGCATCAAAATCATGGGAAAAATAGGAGTTCATCAAGTATCTGCAAAACACCACCATGCCAGATGCTTTTGATACTGTGCTCTCTACAAGCAATAATTAAAATTACCAAGACTGGTCAAAGTAATAAATCATGGCTCTGAAAGTCACCAGAGATAAAAATATTTTTTCATCTTATTAGTTGTTCCCATTTTGCTTTTCACAGAACACTACAAATATGGTATTTTTTTAAAATCACTGATTTTAGTATTGTCTCATTTGTAGTTGCCATGGATGCAGTATTTTGTTCTATTCTGCATTAATAGTTTAACTGTTAACTCTCAACTCACACATCCTAAAAAGGTGGAACTGCCGGAAACCCTGGTCCTTAGGCATAGGGGAAGGTGGGGCTGTACAGGATTCAGCACTAATTCTGAAGATTCATGTTTCATCTTCAACAGATTCTTGTGGTGCAGACACTCTTAGCACAGAATTTTAAATATGAGGAAGGAATACACTTCAGTATTAAAAATTCAAGGGCCTAACCCTTTTACACATACTTTTTATTCAAATCTGCCGGAAGAACCAAAGAAAAAAAGTACAAACAGCTTTTCTCCAGCCTGATGCATCTTGGTCCAACAGCTTCCTACTGATTTCTGTAGTTAAACGGTTGACCCTTGCCAGGAATGGGACCCAAAGTGAAAAGAGTCACAGTTTCCCAAGCAAAGCAGAATCCACAAACAAGCATCTCACACTGGCTACAGGCTGTTTCCTTTGAGAGATTTAAGAGGTAGAAGGGGAGGAAGGCATACTGGGGTAGGGCTGGGTGTTCTCTGAAATGCATTATTTACAAATCAGAAATTAATGCACAAAAACGTATTAGCAAAGAGAGGGAGACACAGAACTTACTCTCCAAAGTCTGGTATATTTTTCCATTTTATCTCCTCCTAGTTTCACAAACATGTTTGCCTAATGAAATAAGTTTGCTTAACTGCTGAACACTGTCTACCAAGAGAAAGTTGCCACAGAAATACTGAAACTTCTCAAGATGAAGTGTTTTCTGTGTGTGCACACTGTTGAGCTGTACAAGTTCACCAGAAAATAATGTGCATTATTTATTATATGTTACACTAGGAAATCTGTAACACTTACAAAGACCATTATGATGCCATTAAAAAGATTTCATGTTCAGCTTTCTAGGCATCTTGGGCACACAGCCATCGCTACAATAATTATTATATTTATCACTATGTAAACTAACTGTAATGCTTCATTAAGATAGAGAAAAATGGTATCACTGAGGTCCCTGCAAGAGCCAGTAACACTCTTCTCAGTGAGATGGAAGTTTCCTGTCCACAACTGGTTACTGGGATGCTCCAGGAGATTTTATTCTGGTAGGACAAGGTGTTACTAGAGGCTCCTGAGCTACCATGTATGGCCTGCAAAAGCATTTATGGAGTAACTGCACATGCTGAAGACCATGATATGGGGGTTTTAGCTTGCATGGTGAACTGCTCATACAAAGCTACATGTCTTTCAAAACCAAAAATCCTTGAGATATGCCTTCTAAGGTCATCCAGGAAGCAAGGGAAGTTTCTGTCCTCTGAAGACATGCTGGATGTCCACATAGGGAAGGGAAGACAACTGGTCTAGACCCTAATGGGTTAAAAATTAAACCAATGGGCATGGAAAACCAGAGTTCCCTGCTATCTGTTTGACCTAACAGCCTGGCAGGCACAGGCAGCTTTTGTCCTCACACATGCATCTCGTTTGAATCAGAGGGATCCTTCTAACATGGAAAAATACTGACGTGACTTCGACGTAAGCTATAAGCCTTGGAGAGATTTCAAACATGTTTGACACTGATACGGGACTAATTGTACAAAACTCCAAAGATCCACAGGGACAAAGAGCTGCCGGCAAAGCCTCGCTCTCCCTTTTGAGTTTGTGCAACCAGAGCCTTCAAACAGAGACATTTTCTGACAATAAAACCCCCACCAACACCACACTGGTGTGTTCTCCATTTTCCCCTCTGTCTCCCCAGAAGATTCTAGTGTAGGTCAGATAGCAGACTGAGCTCTTGGCTGTTGGATTTTCAAAATCATTTAACACTGTGTCTCTTTCATTCTAGGTGACGGGAAGTCACCCAACCCAGCTGCAAGACACCTGACCTTGCAGGATGGACATTGTCCACACTGCTTCTACCTGTTCCATTAAATCAACCAACTGGAAGAAAAAAAAAATAGAAAAAAAAAAAAGTGTTACCTTTGGAATTTTGTGTGATTAAAAGGAAGTGATGAACAGAGCTATCAGAGGCAGCTGTCTGAATGTCACCAGCATCAGTTGACTGTGCCCTCTGCACTGACTAATACAATTTAAGTCAGCACAGCCACCACAGGATACTGGATATGCTGGAATTTACATTGCTGGTAATGGCAGAGCTGTTTACCAGTCCCACATTCAACCATCAGAAAGGCAGAGTCTCAAAAGCCCAAATCTTTTTTACTTTTCTACGTTTTTTAAGGGTTCTTATCTAAAAACTCTTATCCAGCTTCTAAAGCAGGATTCAAACTGCCAGAGAGTCAGCAAGAACTGCAGTAATTTCCATTTATGACCAGCAGAATATGCTCTCAAAATAAAGCCAATGTGGCAAGATAAGACAGAGTGGCTACCCAGATCCAGATCGACTGGTCACTAAAGCCCTGTCACTACAGATAAGGGTCATTTAGGAAGCACGAGCACACCAGAGAAATGGGGATTTGCAGCATGAGGAATTCCTGAGGAGTGACAGTTTTAAGCTTCTAGAGACAGGAAAAACAGGAGGGGTGATAAGTGCTGCAGTTCTTCTCTGCCACACACAGTAAACACTGTAAACCAGCCCGCATTGATTAAGCTTTTCCAAGCTGCCTAGATTATCAGAGAAGGATGGGAAGATGCTTCCTGCCTCAAGTCAACCCCCCTCATTACTGTCACACAGGAGAAAGGATCAACCTCAGTGCATTTCTTACAGAGAGCATTACACTGCAGAACACTGAGTCTCCACCTTAGCGGATAAAAGTCACGGATTTACCTTCTTTAATTCTGCATGAAAGGAGTAAGGACAGGGGGATGTTTCTTTTCCAGAGGAAAGACAATGTAAATCTCAAGTACTTTGCCAAAGAGCTGAAGTACAACCTTACAAACTGAGTCCACAGCCTGTTCTCCCTGCTCACAAGGCACAGACTGAGAGCATCCCCACTGTATTTGGGCCTCTCATGCATTTCCTTACTCAAACCCCAAATGGCATCTTACAGTCAAATCCTGTTATTTACTGAGGAATGCAAGACCTAAAGAATACGACCAAGATTCCATCAACATTCTTGCTTTCAAGGGCAGGATTAGAGCAGCACCAACATTATGGGTATTTCTACAGCCTCTCCATCAACACTCAGGCATTTGCACAGTGCCTGACCTGCAGCCCCACAGCAACACACGCCACATGCTGAGTGCACTTCTGTACAGGAGAGAAAAGGGCCACTGCAATGTTGACCACAGGCATGGCAGTCCTGCAAGAAAGCAGTGCCCAGTTCTTATCATGGGGGGGGAAACACAGGCTCAGGTCACAGGTAAAATGGTGATTCAGCTGAGAGCAGCACACACAATAAGCTCATCATCCACTCCAAGACAGAAAATTCCACATGTCTCTGCTCTAAATACTGCTGTCTAGGGAAACTGCAACACCCTATTTTCTAAGCAAAGTATTCGATGCAAATACTGTATGACAGGGTTTTTCCATCCCTTTATTATAAGTAAAGAAGAAAAATACTGGAAGTTTTAGAAAACATTTCTTATTGCAGTCTAAGTCCCAGGGATGAGGACATGAGAATACAAACACACATTGCACAGCTCCCCAACCATGCTGCTTTCTTCAATGTACAAGAATAATAGAGTGACCTGTGTTACTGCAGATCTGCTGCTAACCACAGACACATTTCTTATAAGTGGTGATTGTCAGGGCTAAAGTAGCCCTGTGTCTCACAGGGCTTCTGCTATCTCACTGTTAGTTCACTCTAACACTGAACTTGATGGAGTCCCCTTGCCACCACCAGATCTCAGTGATGCTGCAGAGCAGGGACATCTCTACCTTTGCAGCAGCACGTTCTGAGATGAAAAGGAAGCCCAGAGTAATCAATAATTCATGGAATTATGAGAAAAACTACTCCTCTATCTGCAAAAATGCATGAGTGGGAAAGCAATTTGCTTCAATTCTTCATAAAATTCCACTAGTGGATTAATTGGTGTGCAGTCTAATCCAGGCTGGGGAAGGAAAGGCAGCATTGGAGCAGGTGGGACAAGCAGCCCAGGAGTACAGGATGGGCAGCAAGGCTCCTTCCCTGGCTGGCAGGTGGCACTGGGCACTGCAGGAGAGCAGGCACAGCCTTGCCCCCTTCCCTGCCTGACACACGGGGAGAAAGCATCCCCTGGGCCTGGAAGAGGGAGTTGGGTGCCAAAGATCCGCTCAGCACCTTGGGCTGGGGTTTTCTGCCTTGGCAACATTCAAAGGAGCTTCTCAGGCTTGGGTGACTCTGGGGAGATTACAAGGTTCATGCACAGCAGGGAAAGGCAATGATCAGCAGTTGAAGCCAATGAAGGGTAAGAAACTGCTGCACAAAAAGTCACACATTTCTGAACATGCTATGCCCTCAAAACATCCCCAGAGTTCACAGATTCTGGCTTTACTTGTAAGCTAAAATAAGCATTTATCTGAGTGCTCTACCTTCCATCTGCAATGCCAATTCCACTCAACTCCTGACATAATATATGCTTCTCCTAACATAAAATACCTGCCACAAAGTCAGAGATTTGTCCCATTTCTCTGATGGGGCAAGGTGATGCTGACCTCCGAATACAGCACAAGTGAAATGGAACTCATAAATAGAGCTTGCATCTACTGCCTTTTCTCTTTTCATGGCAGACATAGTACCAGAAACACTAAACCTGGGATAATTCCCACCCACTAGAACTGAATGATTAAGAAGAAATTTTCTCCTTTGTTACTGGTAACCAAAGTTACAACCATCAGTTGTAGAGAAAGAAGAAAAAAGAAAAAAACAACCCTACTTAGAACAAAATACAAAAAAAAAATCTTACACATCCTTATCATAAACCCACACAGGTCAATCTCCAGCAGTCCCCAAGGAATCATGTTAATTAAAAAGACACAAACAAAACTACACCAAAGGAGGACTTTATTTACTCTGATACTATCATAATAAATTTCTTCTCCAGGGTGCACTGATCTTCAAACAAACATTATTCTCCCCACCTCCTCCATTCCTGCCGCTCTGAAGTCTTTTGTCAAACATCTTAGTGTCCGATAGCCAACACATTTTCATTCAGCAGCAGACATCCACAAATAGTTTGGATTTTTATACATGAGAATTTTCAGGAATTGGAATTTATTTCTTCTCACCAGAAAAATCCAAAGGGAGTGTGAAATAGGAATATCTTTGAAAATCACACACACCTCCCAAGCTAGATGATTAAGTCAGCATTTCTCACAAGCAATTCCTTAAACTTATGCTCATGACACAGGCAAAAAAAGGTATTTTTTTACTGTAGCAAAATAGAAGATATTTCTTTACAAGATAAAAAAAAAAACAAACCCAAATCAGACATAGGAAAACATGATAATTATATAAAGGAAATTAAAACCCTGAAGAAGTTCAGGCATGCTCTTCAGAGGCACTGGAACAGAGAAGCTCTCTTAGAAGGTCCCTCACTTGGAGCATTCTCATAGCTATGAGCACAGATAAACCTGCTGTAAAACCCATCTTCTCACATCTCACCCTAAAACCAGTGAGTTCCAGGCTTGGGCTGGTATCACACACAACAGAGCTCCAAGCTAAGTGCTGCCAGGAAAGCTCCTCATGGCCCCAGATATTATCACTTTAAACCCTGTCCACTTGGAGCCCCTGATTACTGCGTTATTCCAGACCACAGACTAAAAAGGCCTCTAAAATAACCAGGGCCAGTTCCACAAGAGCTTTGCAGATTACAAGCCAGACCTAAAAACATGCCTGATAACATACAGGAAGCAGATGGAGTATCTGCCATATTAGGAACCAAGGCATCCCACTGCTAGATCCCTCACGAAAGCAGATTGACCATGCTAGATGAGTTTCCTGAAGTGAAGGGGGGAAAAAACCCAAAAGAAAAGTGGTTCCATTCCATTTCCTAGCACTTCTCAATCACATTCTAAAACAAACAAAAAAAAAAATAACCCAACCACAACAACCCACATACCAACTTTCCCCCCAGCCCCACACCATACATGGATCCACTGTTCCCAAAACACTGATGGCTCAGCTGGGATCCTCACTTCTCCACACTCAGCTCTCCATGGTGATAACTCAGGCAGAAGCAAAGTCCCAAGAGGGCAGAAGACTGACCCAAGGCACACTCAGTTGTATCAACCAGATGCACAGTCAAGATCAAAATCCCCAGGCCCATCGGGTGCACTCCACACTCCTCCCCACACCCAATTTTTTGTTGTCCTGAGGATAAGCCTGAAATTAAGATCTGCATTCAGAAGGAGACTGAGCCTTCTGGCAAACTTCACACATGAAAAGCAGGATGTGCTCACTCCTTAGCAACTGCATTTTCATTTCTATCCATGTGGAAGGTACACAGGGCTTTGCTTTTTGTTAGAATTGAAAAAAGGAATGGTTCTGCTTCAGAAATATTCCAATTTTTACCTACTAAAAGCAAGTCCTAAAGACCTGGGTTGTTTCTATGACACTGCTGGGACAAGAAGACGGCTCAGTGCATGTTTTTCTAGGCACTGGAAGACATGTGAGAAAGAGGCCACCAAAGGGAGGGTGACAGGAGACAACAGACAGACAACTCGTGAACTGGCACATCCCATCAAGTGGATGACACACACTTGTACCAAAGGTCTCCGTGAGTGCCACGTGGATCCCTGGCAGCCCCTGGATGTCTCTAAAAGGTATGGATGACATTCTGTCCCCATGACAATCCTCCAGTGCCATCCTACCTTTGCAGCTGAGCCCCACCAAGTACCCTGCAAGAAGAACCTGCAGAACTACACTTTGTGAACCTCCAGAATTCACCATTTATCCCTCCTGTTGCATGGCAGATGCTTCTCAAGCCATTCCACTAAAATACTTCAGTATTAAATGGATGGAATTTTTTTCTGGCTATTATTATTGTTGAAAATTATGCCTGATTGGTTGCTTTGACAAAAAAAAAAAAAAAAAGGCAGCAAGCTGTTTTGTTAACACAATACTTAGAACTGAAAAAGGCCCCAAACACCCACAAAACACATTCCTGCACTGCAAGCTTGGGATACAGCTGAAAATGGTTCCCATTTCTCTTTGCAAAGCTTATTGCAACTGGGATATAACATAAAACCTGGCTTAAAGTGCCCCAGCTGCCCCAAGGACCAGGGCAGCACCTTCCTTGTGTCACTGCAAGTGTCTGCAGGGCTGTACAGTGTTCTGGTCCAGGAAACTTGATCCAAGTTAAAAATACAGTTTATTTTCTGGGACCAAGTTATTTTTAACCCAGATGGAGTTCTCTGCTCCCAGTCACTGCTCGAGTCCATAAACAATTGTACCAGCATAGAGGTTGGTGCAGGGCAAGGAAGCATTTAAGCCAGCCATGCTACTAAGAGGGGGGAAATAAAAAATACAAAATAGAAAAAGATAAGGACAGCTGTGCTTGGCACCGATGACTGGCATCTTCAAGGTATTTTTCCTTTAACACCTATTAAATACCAGTTTCATTGCTACTGTAGCAATCAAAAAAAAAATCCTTACATTCCCAGATCCTTCAAAAGAGCCATCTAGGGTTCCCCCAATCCTACATCCCCCTGAACATCCACTCCTCTCCCATCATCAGTAATACCTGTGGCTCTATTTAAAGTGAGATTCTTAGAATTCAAACTGGGGCCCAAGGGGGGAAAAAAACACTACAAAAAATTCCCCCAAAAGTTCAAACACACACAGAAAAAAAAAAATCCACCCACTCATCAAGACTTATTTCTGACTCCACAGGTTTTCGTTTCCCCACCACCTGAAGGTTTTCTTCACAGTGGTAACAGCTGAAGGATTTTTTGTGTGTCAGCCTGACTCTGCACAACAGATGGGAAACCCATCCCAGCACCACGCTGGGAATCACCAGCTCATGTCCTCCTGCCCAGCTACAGAGAGGAAAATCAGCTTCAGCAAGGAGGAACTGATGCAAGTATGGCCTTTACTTGATACCAAAGTAATCAGCCATGGGCCTAAAGTATTTTCAGTTTCAGAGCTAGACCTAGTGGAGAAATATGTCAGCAACAACATAAATCACCACTGAGCACCTCCAATCAGCCTTCTTCGTGGAGATTATTTTGTTTTAAAAGAAATAAGGGCCATCTTTTTGCAGGTGCTGATGCTCAGTACACAAGGAAAGTGTATTTTCCTTCTTCATTTGATACTTATAAATAAGATTAGATCATGGTTCTCCAAATAGAGATGTAACACTACACATCTTCACTCTTACAAACTCCAAGTGCTTTGCCTTACTTTTTGAATATTTCTAATCTTGTGTCTCACTGCACTGGTACTTACAAAGTAGATTTATGTCTAACAAGAGACACTTGCAGCTTTCAGTAATTCAGCATGTTACAGCTAAAGATAATTCCCAGATGAAGTTTTCTTACTTCCAACACAATCCCAAAAATCCACATTCAACGCTGACTTACGTAGGTGTGGTCACAAACAGCAGCTGAACACACGCAGCTGCTGGAGCACCATTCCCTGTGATTACCCTGCAACCCGGCACAAAATTAAGGAATTTATCTTGTGGTGGGTGTGGCAAAATTGAAAAAACAATGGTGAGAATTTTTAAAATTTTTTTTAATAAAATTGCTCCCAAATACAAGGATGAAACTTATTTGTGCATTTCAAAGAACAAGAAATTTTAAAGGCAATGATGGGTAGATGAATTAGAAAAATTAATGTGGATTAGAGCTGAAGCAACAAAAGACTTTTTTAGCTCAGTAAATGCTTTTATGGTTACTTCAAAAAATTGCCAGTTTAAGTGTGACTAATTTGCAAAATATTTAATTGTCTGAAAAAATGTATTGGTTTTGTGCAAATATGAAATCCAAATACTTCACGCATCTACTTAAATGCATGTAAGCATGGCTAGTTTTCTTCCTTTACCTGCTTGATTTGCAATGACTTTTTTAAATTAAAAAAAAAAAAAGCAACTTCACAGATTCAACATCAAGCATTTCAGGGTTTCAGATCAGGCAAAATGCAAAGGTAATCTCTTGCAGAATTTTAATGAGATCCTAGCATAAAAGCACACTCCAACATTAAATCGTTGAGTATTATGTGATGTGGATAAAACTTCTTTTAATGCAAACTGTCTTGTCTCAGAGCATCATCCTGAGCAGAGGGCTCAAATACTTAATAAAAAGATTGTCTGATGTAAATAATGTTGATTAAGTGCTTTTTATTTCAAAACATCCCACCATGCTTTGCAATCTGCATCCTGTTTTCACTCACTTCTTGGGAGCAGCTGCTCTGAAAGTGATTAATAGTGCATCACACTTAAGTCCACAAAGCCACGATGACAATATCAAATTAAAAAGCAAGGAAAACACTGAATAGTTGTGTACTCTGAACTACTCACACAGCTCCTGTAATTCTGGAGAAAAAGTACCTTTGTTAAGTGCTGGTTCAAGCAGTGAAGATCTGCACTGAACTCTGTAAAACCACTCTTTGCAATACAACAATGCCTCCAGTATTAAACTGCAGCATCAGTAATTAAAAATAGAATCCTAATCCCAATCTGTCAAGCTCTTCCAAGATTTAAGTTTTCTTTGAAGTTCTCCCTTCCAGGACTGAGTAGTCCTGACCCTCCTGTGTGTACCAGACCTGACAAGGCAGCAGCCCAGGGTAGCCTGCAGGATGAGAACACAAATATGTCTAAATATGTTTAGTGCATCTAAAAAGGGACTCTAAAAATGCAGAAACCTTGTAGTTCAGCACGCTGGTACTTACGAGCTTTGGAATGCTTTGCATATTTTTCAAGGTTTACTATTTTTGGCAGGGAAGTGAGGGGAATTTAATAGTCTTATATACAATTCTGCCAGCGTTGCCTAAAGAAGTTTGCCACTTCCACGTTGCTGGGGCATGAAAATGGTAACACCACCCTACCTGATTTAGAGCAAGGAGAAACAACTGAAATAGTAATTTCTTCCTCACTATCTTAAGTCTTCCTTTCATGTAAGTCTCATCCAAAAAGCGAAACAAGCCAAATATAATGAATAAATTCACAAAACCGTGCCAGTAACTCTTAAACTGGCCCAGTTTTACTGCAACTTGACTGCTTTCAACAACCAGCCACCTCCAACCCCTCTTTTTTCCCTTGGGCATTTCCAGGAGAATCTTCAATGTAACACAGGGACATGGAAGATTACCAAGTAAACTTTTGCAGGTCACAGTTCAATACTGTCCAGCCCTAGACTTTGGCAGAGCAGGCTAGACAAAGAGCTTAGTCCGTGAGTGTGAGCCAAGAAGAAAACACCAAGCTACAACCCAGGGACAGCAATCCCAGCTCCTCATCCACAGCAAACAGAGCTGCTTGCCACCTAAGAGCTACAGAAAATCCCACTGTTCCTCTGCTTGCTTGGGTTCACTGGATAAAAGTGCATTGATAAAAACGTTGCCGGGTGAACTCCTTTGCAGCACAGCTTCCGCCGGCTCTCTGCACTGAGCTGGAGGACGATGCTCAGACAGAGGATTAGGAGCCACACAAAAGCCATGTCCTCTCCAGCCATACACCCCAGCTACAGGGAATCCAAACAGAGCACAGAGAGCACTGACAGTGCCCCAGCCAGCTCCCAGGGACAAGGGCCTCTAAAAACAACCATTTGGAATTGTAACGATGGGCTTGGGAAAACATGTTTGTTTCTACAAATGTAACCTGACCAAGTCAATGCTTCTCAGTCAATGCAGCTCACAGGGATGACTCCCAGGAGGACTTCTTCGAAAAGCTTCAGCTTCTTCAGAATTAAAATTTGCTGCATCTGTCTTCTAAGTGTAACAAATTAAATGTTCACTATCCATCCACACTCCAGTAAATCCCCAACTCCAACAGGTGGATAAAAGAGTAAGACAAACAAACCCATGCCACTGTCTCATATTAGTCAGTGGACTGTGGGTACACATGAAACAGATGCAGAAAGAGGCTTTTTTAGTTTAAAAATCCAAGTTCATGGAGGGAACTCTCACTGAACGCCGTGTCCTTGCCATTGCCACCAAGCTGGTGAGGCACAATCTCCTTGCTGGATTACAGACGAGCAGCACGTGATCCTCCTTCCACTCCCACCCTCTTGGGCACATGCATCTGATAAAGCCATTTAAGTGTCCTGCATCTCATTTTCCCCATACATGAGTGTAATCTGCCCCCATCCCTCCAACAGCATTATTCCACAGCCAAAGCTGCTGAGGACTGGGATGTTCTCCCTCATGCACAGATCTAAGCCTCTCCCGCTTGAGCTGACTTGACCTTTACCTTTCCAAGCCATGCCTTACCTTCTGAGAAAGGATCCTCCAGAAAGAGCTTTTGGTTCACTCAAAGAAATGGACATAAACATCTGTTTTTCCAACATTCTCCTACCAAAACAATCAAATTTCTGTATTTGCTACCCACAAACCAGTTATTCCTGAGGGAAATTGCTCCATTTAAAACAAAATCTCCTCTTCATAAAATTTCTGCTTGCTAAAGGTTTATTTTATTACAGGAAAACCTTTCCAATTTCCTTTATGTCCCAAAGAACAGTCATGCTCCTGGAAGTCTCAAAAGAAGATTCCTAGACACCAGGTGACTTGAGCTGACTATAAGAAGACACATCAGTGTTGGTTTGCTCCTTGGAAATGAAAATAAATATGCACCAAAACCTTCTATACAATTGACTGTTGAGTGATACCTGGACCAGCTAATCTGACCAGAGCTATCATTTCACATGCAGTGATGCCTTTTTTGTGCTGCCTGGAGTGGCCTCAAGAGAGGCCAGATCAGCCAGCCAAGGCTGGCCTGTGCCATGGCTGACACATTTATCAATCAACAAAACTAAGTCACTCTTCCTTTCTGCAGGCTGCCCACTAACCACCACTTACACACACACTTAAATACAGAACTGGCCTATTTTCCTAGGCCAAATTTACATTATTCCTTCGTAACTGAACTTGGCTGCAGAAAGATGCTAAAAGGAGACTAACAGTTTTTACACCACTGTAAACAGGAGTCCAAAAAAACCCATGAGACATTTCAACGACAAATTCAAAAAAGAGGGTTCATTTACATGGGTTTTCAGTCTGTCATGGCAGATGTTATTTTTGAAATGACTATTCTCCCTCACAAGGAGGGAAAGCAGTGTCAGGATGCACACACACTGCAGGCTTCTCAGGAAATATCAGCGCAGCAGTTCATGTTCCCAAAGACATACCTGCACCAGCATTTCAGCAGATAATGGATTTCACCTTCCCATTCACCTTGACTACACAATTCTAGATTCACAGTGCTTACGCTCCTTTTTTGCCTAACTAAACTCAGCTTGGAGATGAGAAAAGGGTCTGAAATTTGTCTTAATGCAGATACAATTAAGTAAAACAAGTAATTTCCTAATAGAGCTGAATCATAAATGAATTATAAAATAAAATATTTAACTTATTTTCAATCTTTTAAAAGAGGTAGAGTTTGAATGTTTCATTCAAGCTGCTAACAGGTAACATTGACTTCTCTCACTGAGATACATTTTAAAACACTTTTAAAAATCAGGCCTTCCTGAGCTCATACAGTTAATTCTGATTAGCTACTTCCCATCAATAGTGACAAAACAATATCAATTAGTATGATAACAACTAAGATAATCAGAATGTTATCTAAAAAGACTGTTCCCTTACTTAAGAAAAAAACTTAATGCATTTTGTTCTTGCCTTACATATATGAGTAGAGACGCAAAAAAGGGAGTTCAAAATTAACAGAGAAGTGGGTATTCCTCATCATGTACATTTCCTTCCTCTACAACACCTCAACTCCCTAGGCAGCAAGCTGGAAGAAAAATCTGTAAGTTGTCCTGTCGGATATTTATACTCAAGTGATGAATTTAAATCTGTTTTGCTTAATGTGCTTTACATGTGCTTCCAAAACAACTCCAGCATACCCACCCAAACAGATTTCTTTTCCAGAAGCAGCAAGCTGAAATATGTAATATATAGTCCTATACATCACTGGTCCCAGGAAATATAAGAAAAGAGGGTTACATAGTAACAAAAAAAATGCCTTTAACAACAAGATTTCCAAGCAAGATGTTCATTAATTTTTATGTTGCAGATAAAAAGTACCTGCAGCCACTCACAAACACTGGTGCACCACAATACTCATGTTAAATAAGATTATCCTTCTTATGGGACAGATGGGACACTGCAACTTAAGTGACTGTCCCATAAACCAAGCCCAGTCTCACACCTTAAAATGCAAAATCCATTTTAAAGAGCTGCCCATGCAGAGATGTAACACAGGAAGACACAGACGCAAAACATCAGGTAAAGTCCTTCAAAATTCAGATATGCAAGAGTTTATAAAGATTCTAAAAAGACTGTTAAGGAAAAAAAAATCAGTTTAAGGATTTTTCAATGTATTTTACAAAGAGAGCAATAGCAATAAACTACCTTCTCTTACTAGTCAGGACAATTTGAAACCCATAACCACATGAATTTCTGTAGAAAGGAAACATTCAACTGATATGTTTCCCATCATTATCAACAGTATTTAGCATGTAAATTGACAAAGACACAAAGTGTCTACAAACATTTATTTTTAACCTGTTTGGAACACAGTAAATAAGTAAATGTTTTTTCTCTTTGCCCACAGGAAAAAGAGAATACAGAGCATAAGAAGCAATGCTCAGCATTTTCCTAAAATGAATATATTTAATACATGTCAAATGTGCTGGGAGAAATGGCTTTGTCTTGCAGAAAAGCATCTTAAAAAAAAGAACAAACCCAAATTAAACAACCCAATAAAAAAATACAGCAAGGCAAGACAAGACATTCATCATTTGTCTGTTGATATTTTAATGATACCAATGATCTAATGATTGAGCTTTTGAAAGATACAAGATAAAACTAAGTTATTCTTTGAAGAAAGATATGTAAGACATCTTTCACAAGCTTCAAAATCAGCCACTGCAGCTTTCTACACTTTTTAGATGCTAAAAGCAGGCAGTATTATTTCCCCCTTTTTGAAATCCAAACTTTCCAAATGGAGCATGAAAAAAGCTGAAGTCCTGAGTTAACTTCCACAGCAAGCTACAGGCATGCAGGGGAATCTGGTGTGCCAGAGCAGTTCCCAACAACATTTGTTATCAGAGAAAGCGCTGACATCCAGCATTTAATCTACCAGCAAAACTGGAGTCTGCATTCTCTCTCACCAGAGCCTCCAAAGCTCATTTGCAGCACAGACTGATCCATGCTTAAACAAGACATATTAGAAAATAATTAAATTTATTTTCTGGTTGATTTTTGGATTCAAATAAAACATATCCCTAGGCTATAACCAGTAAGAAATGCTTCATTTACAATTAAATTACTGGTTACTTTTCTGTACTCCTTGTTGGGGTTAAATAAAAATAAAATAAAACAAAAACAACTAAGTGCCTGGGGTTCCACAGGGCCTTTCTCTTGCCATAAAACAATCAAAGCACCGTGGCCATTTTCCCACCCAAACAATAAAAGTAATAAACACTATTCAGACATTCCCAAAACTGATGGATTATGAAAAGAGGATGAAGGGTGTGGGGGGTAAAATGAGGTCTGACAACAACAAACCCTGGGGAACACACAGGACTGTGGAGCTTCCACCAGCCCAATCAGAGCCATCTGACCCACGCAGGCTGGAATTGCTGTGGAGCCCACAAAATCCAAGGGGATTCACACACAGGAAGAGACACAGCAACAGCCTGGATTTGTGAATGGAGCATGAGACTGACACAGCCCAGGTGCTGCTCTGTCCCCAGGCAGGCTGATGTGGGAGGTGGAAGGAAAGGCCATTGTCCCATGCTGGGACACACCTGCAGCACCTTTCCCATCTCTGTGCTTCCAGGGCAGCTCATCGAGACCCAGATGCTGGGTTTGGAGCTTCTGCCACAAAGCACAGTGAAATCACAAGAAGTGCCCACCACTGGCTCCAGTGGAGTGGAATGGAACCCAACTCCACAGCTAAGCTGAGGATTTTTCTTTTTTTTCTAGCTACCTACAGAAATAGCTGCAATAATCAAAAGCTCTCTGACTTCCAGGCTTAAAAAAAAAAAGAAAAAAAGCAATGGAAAGACCCAGTGAAACTGCTGTCAAAGCCAACTAGAAGATTAATTATAAGGTGCCTGCTTAAATAAATAAATCCAGTGTAATTGCAGAATCTAGAAATTACTACTATGGATTATAAAAGCCACTTCTGGTTGGCCTGCTCTAAACCAACCAATTTAAAAACCCATCAGATATATGAATGGCATAAAAGCCTGGGTATAAACAGCCATGTCAAGTGCATTGTCTGTCTTCAAGTAAATTATATTAATGAACCAAAATTGTTTGGTTGTTTTTCACACCATGAGACAATGTTTACACTTGGCAAAATCCTCTGGCCTAGATTTTCAAATAGGACTACTGGTTTCAGGCACCTTACATTTGATTTGTCAGACCACCCACCAGAGAGCTGTGGACCAAAGCACTTCTTAAGAAAAATAAAATCTGTTAATCAATCAGAGTATCTCATTGACAACACCAAATTTCACCTTTTTTTCTTTTTCATTCACAGAAAATGTTGATAATGCATGTCAGTCATCAAAATGAGAATCCAAATACTATGTTAGAGTATGATGCCACTGCTTCATAGGAAAAAAACACACTGATGACATAAGGAGTAGGGAATAAGGTAAGAAATCAGAGGCAAGACTACAGCAGTTCTGTCAGTGACAGAAAGTTGATATATACAAGAAATCCTTCCTATAAATTGGAGCACGCTTTATTTCATCGATATTGCCTTAGGATGGAGAGTGATGCATTCATGGAGAAATACACTCAGCATTAATTTAGAAGCCATGGCTTGCAAACTCATTTTGGCAGAATATCCAGAGAGTAAGAATATGAGATGATTCCTTAATTAAAGTTCACTTGATGAGGACAGGCCTTTAAAACACACCCCAGTCTAAGGCTTTAACTGAAGCTGCTTATACCTGCACCACTGTGTCTACAGCTAGCAGAGCGTTTCTCCACCCAAGGCACAGCCCAGAGTAGCAGAAATAAAAGATGTAAGAAATCAAGCAGCCCTCTATATTTCATGCTACAAAGCAAACCATCTGGTCCAGAATATTTTTCTCTACAATTACTATTTTCTTGCCTAGTCCTACACAATAGGGAGTGAGGAAACAGACTAAAGCATGTCAATAGAAGCCTTCCAAAGGAAGTGCACTTAGAACAGACCCTCAGGAATACTTTCCTCACCTGGAGACAAGACTGCTACAGATGTAAGTCATTCAAGTACAGATAATGATTTATCTGGAAGTCATTTTGAGAAGCAATTCCCTGGTATAATTAAGGCAGCTCGACCGAAGGAGCAGGGAGGCAAAGTCAAACAAACAAGTTGGCAATCAGAGAGTAACTTGTATCCACGTTTGTGCTCAGATGAGAAGGGCTTGCTAAACCAGAGTTCCTGGTCCCTGTTTAACTGGTTCATCACTTGCCCCTGGCTGTCCCCATTAGCTCTCACATCTGCAGCAGCATAAACACTGTGTTTTTATTATTTCTGCTAATCTTATTTTCCATGTATTACATACAACACTAAGTGTTTATTACTTCAGCATGTGGGTAGGTTAAACCACACCTGCTTCACAAGAATGGAAAAAAAAATTACTAGGGCAACAAAGCATTAAAACAAGAAGAGTTGAATACCTCCTTCACCTAATTCTACTCAAGAACACATTACTATAATCACATTTCTAGACTCTTTCTCTGTTGGTATTGCAACACCTCAGCTATCATATCCTGGAAAGTTCCTGTTTTCTGACTGTCTTTTCAACAGTACAATGATAAAAATCAACCTTCTGTACCTGCAACTGCAAGTAATACAGTTCAAGGTCTCTCTCCAGATATTTCAAATGCTCCATGGAAATGGCTCAAGCTACCCAAGAGATCACCTCTCACTGCTGGGAGTGCAGACTCCTAGAGTAGCGGCATCTCACTGGATAGTCACTGAAAACCCAAAAAAAACACCAAAATAAACTTAAAAGCATAGAAAGCTGAGCTTTCATATAAACTGTCTCCAGAAAGCAAAACAACCAAAGAACTTAGAGCTTCCAAACTAAGGTACAAACATATTCCTTTGACTCCAGCTCTCCCGCAATTAATTTTTCATCCACAAGACACACCCACTCACCCACACAAAGCAAAACAAGCCCAGCACATACCCTATAAATTTAATCAAGGAAGGAAGAGCAAGCATGAGATGTTTATTTCTATTTTTAAATACTTGGGAGGTGCCCCAATACTCCCTGCCTAGATAGATAACTAAGTAGGTGCTCCAGAACTGTGAGATCCAGTGCACGATCTGGCACGAGCAGGCACATCCAAGCAGCAAAACATGAGAGAAGCTCAAAAGGCGATTAAGAAAGATACTAAGAAAGGCTTTTGAAATAATTGTTTCCTCTAAGCCAGGACAGACACTAACTCAGGGTGTTGCTGCAGAGAAAAAAAAAATACATATATATATACATATATATATATATATATATATATGTCTGTATTTAAGCACACCAAAATGCTCTAAGCAGACTATGGTTTATAAAGAACAAGACAGTCTCCTCCTTGTTCCCACAGCTCGTTTCTGCCTCAAGCAAAGTTGGTTGCCACTCTGGTTGCTCTCTCCCTCACCCAAATGGTTTGCATAGCAGATATGCTGAACAATCAAGTTTGAACCAGGCCCTAATCCTGCTGACTTTTCTCGCAAAACTGCTGGAAAGGAATTCCTCCTGGCAGCTGCAGTGCCTCTGCTCATTAGTTTACCAAGCAGCAGCAGAATGAACTGGACAGGCACATCATTTCTGTGCTGCTGCCGAGATAAGGGCCAGGCAGGCAAAGGGAAGACTCCAGTTTCCCAAACACATATGGGGAAGGAGAACAGAAAAGCAGAGGTTTGAGGAGAAAGCTTGCGAGAACCCAGGCAAGTTACTGCCACACTTGCTGCTGTTCTGGGAACACAAGCTGGGAGGAAAATCCTTTCTCTTTGCTGTAAGATTTGGGGGTGGGGATGTCATCCTTTTAGGGTTAACTCCTTCTTTAGGGCATTGTGTTTAACCAGGCATGGCACAGTTACTCACACCAATTCCAGTGTCTCCTGGATACTACAAGAATGAGCAGGATAACATTGCAAAATAGCTGTCCACTTGCTCATGACATTCTTTGTCCAGACAGCACCCTCACATACAGGTCAGATCATGCAGCCCACTCAGCACACACAGAAAAGCAAATGGTTTTGCTTCTTGCTATGCAACTTCCTTGAAGTAACCCCATTACAGCACACTTAACGTAAACAGAGCTTTGCACCACTTATGGTGACGGGTGAGCCCTGTGTTGTTGAACAACGTTTCCTCCTCCTCCCTCATCCCGGGCCAGCTACCATTTCAATAAATATTTTATAAGTAGACAAGAAAACCAAGAAAGCTTCACAGCTTGAGGTTTTCAGGTACTACACGCATGATGCTGAATTTATCTACTGGAAAGCATATGGACACTGTATCCAGAATCCAGAGCATGAACAGCACAGGACAGGTACAGCACGCTGATCTGAGTACCATTAAAATAGTGTCATGATTAAAACAGCAGTGCTGGTTCACTGAGCAGAATATTCCTTTTAGGCCAGGCAAGAAGCTGGGACCTGTGATCACCACAGACTTCAGGGGCCTCTCATTGTCACCAGGGACATGCTGAAAGATTTCCATTGCATTCTCCACTCCAAAAATGCTCTCTCACTCCCTCACACCTTTTCTCCTAAAAAGATCATCTGACAGGTGTAGGAAACTCTAACCATTCAAAGCAGCATCCTAAGGGTAGACAAAAATAATTTTTTTGCCTAGGAAGACTATGATTTTTTTCATCTGTAAGATGAATTCCAATTACTTATATTCTCCTGTAAACCACTTGATCCTAAAGCAGCCCTTGAATTTAAAATCTCTCTACAGCTGGTTTACTGGAAGCGGTATTCGTTTCCCCCTCTCTTCATCTCCTGGTGCAAGGTATTACTAATTATTTTAATTTCTTTTCTACAGAAGAAAAATGAAAGCACACAGACAAACAACTGCAAGAAGAAAAATGAAAGCACACAGACAAACAACTGCAGTGAGCAGAAGAGGAAAAAGGCTTCATCTCTGAATTAGAGATTTGCATACTGGTTTTATCTGTAACACCCACTGCAGTACTTTATCCCAGACTCTCAGATCACAAAAGACAGAGCAGACAGTGACTCACTGCAATTTCAGTTCTGCATGTAGCACTTCACGTGGACCAGTCAATTCTGATTCTGCCAAACAGCCTTCACAGGCACTCAAAGTAAACCAGCTTCTCTAAGAAAGACTTCCTATTCATGTGCTGCCTTCATGAGGAAAGCTCCAGAGATGGAAGGGAATTTAGTCAATGTTTCCCCTTTGTGCTGTAATGATTTAAGATTCAATTAATACAACACGGGGAGGCACTAATTCCGAAACACCTGCCTTCGTGATAACTGGATTAAGACCTCCAAACTTGCTGCACTCCTACCAGTGCCAGCCTGCCAAATGACAGCAGTTGTCAATATCGACCAACTGGAGGCTGGGTTTTCTGCTAAATCCTAGAGCACTCTTTAAAGAGGATTCCCCACAAAACAGGAAGGAAAAAAAATAGAAAAAAACACCTCACTTGACAGCGCTGAATTTGTTTAGCCAGAAGTCACAGCTCCTCCCCTGCACGCTTTGAAGGCTGGAGACTGGAAACGTTCCTATCAGATCCTTTCAAATCCCTCAAAGGGAAGAGATAAAACCAAATAAAGGGATAGGGCATCCTCAGAGACAGAGCTACTCCCTCACTGATCAATATACTGTGGGCTCTAAAGAGAACGGCTTCGAAGGAAGATTTTGGGGCAAAAGGCTGGCAGGATGGGGAAGAGCAGAGAAGCTGGTTGCATTAGGAGAAGAGCCAACAGGTTTGGCGCTTAGTGTGGGGTTTTTCTCCTCTCCTTGTCCCCCTCAAAACACGGGTTTCTTTGGATTAGTTTGAGTAGCATGAAAAAGAAGTGCCTCAGAATTAACACCACGTTGGTCTGAAATCTAGAGAGAAACTTTTGAGGCTAATGCACCAGCCCAGTAATTAAAAAAGTGAAACACTTTCTTACCTTTTCAACACCACAGAAACTATTTCAACCACACAAGAAGGAGCTGAATTTTTTTTATCTTTTTTTTCCTTTCCACCCCTTCATCACCCTGACCCATTGGAACCACACTTGAAAGCTCCATCGGAGCGCTCAGTGATACATAACTTCCATTTTAGTGAAACAATCCATCTGCTCCATGTGACTCAGAGCCTGCTTTAAGAATGCAATACTGTTTAGGCCAACGGTTGCACCGCACAAAGTGTTTTGTTCACATGCATTCCTTTGGGATGACAGAGCCTATCCAGGCCCTAATGGTTGGGGCCTGTGGTTTTTTTCCCTCATCCGCTGAATGCTGCAGTGACTAAGCTGACAAAAATTCCTAGCCAATTATAAACCCACTTAAAGAGACAGGCAACCCCCCTGCAACCTTCCCTTGCTATCCTATACGGGAAGTTTCTATACATAGAAAACCATCTCCTCCTCCCAAGGCCTGCCTTGATATAAAAGACTTTCTCTGCGCGCCCAACACTTCAAACATGCTTCCTAAATGGCATCATTTCCCAAAACTATAATCTTTAATCATCCATCTATATGCCTTGCACTTCAACTGGAAAAAAAAAATTTAAAAAAACCCAAACAAATTAAGACAAATTGACCCCGTAACTGATTGAAAAGTTAGAGAAGCCATTAATGGGGGGAGATGAGCCTGGGCAGCTATGGAGCAGTGTTTATCAAGGAGGGAGCAGTTAAGTGCCTGTAAACCCAATATGCTGCAACCAGGATAAAACACATCAGGAGGGTCACACTTGGTGTACGAAGTAGAAGTTTGATCCACCTAAGAGTATAAACTGATGAACTTTAACTAGCAACAACTGAGAACTTTTGAGTTGCCCCTCAAATCCCTCCAGCAACCAAATTCCAAAATAAAACACCAGTCTTTCCCAAGAGTCATGTGCTGAATTCATTCTCGCCTACACTGTCAAGGGCTACACAAATACATTTAATAACTAGCCTGGGCATACAGAACTGTACTTTGGGCAGGTAACTACATGCTCACTTTGCCCAGCAAGAAACAGCAAACAAAAAAAATTAAGAGAGAATGGCACATGGTTTCCAGCTTTAAAAAGCCAGGCTCTGGGGCACCTCAGACTCTCCCCATTTTATGGTGGGCAAACTCATTGCTAAATCATTTTTAGCACTCGGCTGATAGCACATGCACATTCCATTCCCAACACTCAAAAGGAGGGGGAGGAAGAGACAGTCGACAACTGAACCAGGCTGAGTTCACCTCAGAAGAAAAAGGCAATTCAACAATCTGTATTAACATATTATTATCCGAGCATCTTTTTATTAGAAGTTAATTCTCAGAGTCATAGACAGACTTGAAAAGGAAATCCCACTATTAGTGGGAAAGAAGGCTAAACAAAGGCTGCTTCAGGACTGTTAAACACTGAAAAACTTGTTTGCCACATAAAAACAGTTTATGAAACTGCTTAAGGACAATTAATTCCTACATTCATGTGTGTTTGGGGAAGGAAAAATAGGAAAACAGTTCCTCCCATTCAATGTTTTTAGAGAATATGATTCCTATCCAGGACTGAGCCTAAGTTTCCCTTTCCTTCAGCCCATTTCAAATTTAATTGCACATCAGTCATCACAAAAGATCCACTTCTATACATTCCATGAAAATGGGACTAGTGGACAGGTGGAGCACAGATCACTTTAGGGCCCCCCACCAAGATAAGAAGACTGCAGCCCAAGTTTACCCCTTGTCTGACATCCATACAAGCATTACCTGTCAAAACTGAAATCCCTAGGAAAACTCATAACCCACTCCAAGCTGGACTCATTGCATGGATAAGAGCCCCAGAGAACTGCAGAAAATGCTAAGCCAGGCTGACTTTGCCTTGTCCCTGTGACATCTGCAAGAACACAGCAAAAACACAGCTTTCTTTTAGTTTTACACTTGACATTTCCCTGATATTTTCCCTGTAACACTGCTAGCTAGTTTCAGCTCCCAGTTGTTTTGCAAATTCATCATAAAATTAAAGCCTTACATTACAACATCTAATTAACTATCCAATACAATTGCCTATTCGCTTAACAAACATTTGTCTAGCATATATATCAATGGGGCCTGGAAATCCAAGTTAAGCACATTAATGAAAGATTTGGTTCAAGTTTAGATTTGTATTTAATTGCATAGATTTGAAGTGGCACTGCTGCATAGGAAAGTAAACCAAAAAATTCTCTAAAGAGAGCATCACTCTCAGTCTACTCCAGGATGAAAACAAATCATTCAGAACAACAAAACGTTGCAAGTAAAACCAAAATAATTCAGTTTCCAACCCTAGGTAGCACCAGATTATCAAATTTCTGAAACATCACTAACACACTGTACCTCTAAAATTAAATTTAGGATGTGATAGAAGTTTTAAAGCACTTCCTTTTATTTTTCTCATTTTAAGTTCAAAATAAGTAAACATCATCTTAGAAATCCTCACTGAATGTGTTCGCAGTCATCATTTCCCTCTCCCCCTCTGCTCCACAGCCTCAGGCCCCTTGGGCTGCAGAGTCATTCCCTTCTCCCATGAACTTCCACATAATGTGAGGTTAGATCAGGACTTCTTTTCAAGCACTCCCTGTTAGAAGGTTGTCAGGCACACAGTGTGCAATCTGGTGATGCTTTTGTATCCTCCTGTAAGGAAGAACTGGCACTCTTTTCTTCTCCAGCCTTTACTGCACAGTATCAGTGAAACTGAACTGAGGAATGAACACACACACAACCCAGAAAATCAAGGAATTACTATTTCCTATGAGTGACCTCCCAACTGCATTTCTACTGGTTGCTTTTTTCTGACAGTGAAACAGTTTCTTGGCACAGGACAATTCAAGTAAATCCATTAGAATGGTCTCTATGTAAAACAGAGTTTATATTACTCAGAGTAACTGGGCACATACATTTAATCACCCCACCACCTATACAGAATTGTAGTGCCACTGAAATCATGGCCTCTGTCATTACTGTCTCATTCCACAACACATGGATTACCCTTTCCCATCATCTCAAACAACACTAAGAAAAACAAATTTCTCCAACAGCATGGATGGTGACTAAAATGTGGCTACACATCACCTCATGACCATAAACAAGCCTCTGGACTGACAAAGATAAAGCAAGTTGAAGCAAGTGTAAAACACAGTATCTTCAGAAGATGGAAGAGTGTGTGTATGTATATAAATGCGAGTAGAAAACACACAGGGTATTTTCAAGAACTTCAAACATTTTTTTTTCATTCTTTATTCCAAAATGTGAGGAAAAGTTCTAAATCTTTTGAAAGTATTTTTAAAAGTTCGGTTTTTTGGGTTTGTTGGTTTGTTGGTTTTTTTTTTGGAACACGTAGCAAAGCGCTGGCCTGAGCTCACTGCATGGTCTTTTCATACTGAAAAATGAAACACCCAAATTTAAAGGCCTCTCAAAACAAACAGTCCTCTACAAATCTTTGTGCCAAAAGAAACTAGGAAGCCACGATGAGTACTTAACATTATCACACAGTTTTTGGTGGCTAGTGCAGGCTGCAAGATTCTTCCCAGGTTATGCCATTTTATAATAGAACAAAGAAAAATGGCAAATATACATTTGTTTAATTTTAGCCCTTTTCTCAGAATATAAACCACTGCTACAGTAATTAACTGCAGATTGGCCAAAACTGCTCTGCGGCCATTCCAGCTTACTAATTAAATATGCTCTCACAGCCATAATAAAAATTCTGGGAAACCTCTGGCTGGAGAGCAAACTTCTCAGGAGGGGAGCGAAAGTCAGCAAAAAACTTCATTCAGAAGGAAAACACTAACAATTTTTTTTTTTAACGTACTCCAGATTTTTCTAACTCAGTGACACCAACTGTGCCTTTTACAATTATTATCTTTTTGTCTGTTTACTCCTTTCAGAAGATGTTTATTTGCTGAAGAGTTTGCATACCAACCAAATACAACCAACAAACAACCTCTCCATTTCAAAATATGGTCAGGTTTATACGATACTTAATTTTTTATAAACCAGCAGAGGTAGGATTAGTGTTACAGAGACCAGCTAATTTGCTTGCTGAAAAAGTAAAACTTAAAGCATGTTGTTCTCTGCTAACATATATAATATCTACTGTATTTCAGTGTTTAAGAAGAAAAAAAAAAAAAAAGAAGCATGCAAATACACTTTTAAGCAAAATAAGAATAATTTGATTCATCATCTCTGGCTTCCAACTTCTTCCCCTCTCTTGCTGCCTACACAGTTCATGTATGTTCACTATTTCTAAAGGACAGGGGAATACAGTGAATACTCTTCAGAGAGGGAAAGAGAAGAAGAGAAAGGGGGTGGGGGGGAAGTGCAGCACATGGTTTTCAGCACTACTTTGCTGAATCAACAGGGAGCAGATTCCCAGCTGGTGCACACTGTAAGCACTGCACAAGTCAATGGAGCCATGTCAAACGACACCACTCAACTGCATTATCTTCTGAGCTCCGTGTAAACAAACAGGAGCAGATTCCGAATATTTGTGAGAATACATCATGTTACTGTCTCCATATGTTTAAACATTTTAGTAGAAGGCACATATGGACCACTCTTCCCACTCACTGTCATTCTCTCCCTCCTGCTCCTCATACACCGTATCTTCTCGGGCCATTGTCAAACCAATTCAAAAATGAATAAGGATACATTTTCATTAAAAACATTTTGTGCTTAGCTGCCATCTGCTTCATCGGCCTCCAAATCCTCACATGCCTTTTCCATGGTCCTTAGTTTCACACATTGAGAAGCTCAAAGTTCTCTCCTGTTGTATTGTGCAGCAAGGTCTACATGAGCTATTGTTTCACGTCAAATTCACCTCTTTTGAACCAAGTGCTTAATGCTTATAGCCCTAATCCGTGTCCTCTCCACAATGCCAGCTTACACATCCTTTTTTTAATGCCTAAACTCTAATCTTAAAGCTCCCTCACACACTTCAGATACTCCCCGTCATTGTTTTTATGGAAAGCGTGGGTACTCCACCCACTTTGGGAAATATGGGAACTCTAATTTGCTCTCTCACAAAGGGGGGACCCAGACTGTGCTCTCATCCTGTCCCACAGAAGCAGCAGCTGAAACCAATGCCCCTTCCCTCACAGACATTATAGCCTATCTCCCCCATAACCAGACCCCTTGTCTTTTCTTTAGGTAGCAAAAAGTTCCAGCAAGTATTTGGCACTAAGCATCTCCAGCTTAACTGGGGGAAAGAAGACAAAGAATTAAGATAGGGGAAAAAACACAACAGGGCACCACAGATCTTATACACAGATCACTGCTAGTTTGGCTATTACTGTCCCAAATAGTTTGCCCAGTTCATTTCTTGTGGACCTAGCAATAGCAAAAGTGTCTTAGGAAGCATTAGCTGGACTTGCTTGAAAAAGAGCACAAAGGTTATGGTAGACAAGGGATCCTGAACTTCCAGGCAGCCTTTCAAGGGTGTAATTTACATTTGGTTTCTGCAGGCTTGGAAAGGCCTAGTGACTAAGGCAGCAGACCTCAACATTTAATCATTAGCAAGAGGGATACAGAAAACAACCAAAGTTTTCTTTATGGCAGACCACTGGACAGGCAGAGGTAGCATGTCATCAGACACAAGTCTTGCAAGGGGCACAGCAGGAACAGTTTTTCTGGTTCTCACATCAGTTACTGAGTGAGATGCAAGCAGCTTCCATAAACCTTTCCAGCAGTCACAACTGCCAGAAAAAAAAGAAAAACATAAAAGGCCATAGTCTCATTTGTATGTCTGGACGCTCAGTTTTTATCTTTTCCATCTCCACCTGTGCCCCAAAGCACCGATGCAAACAAACAACTTCAGTACTCTCCTTTTATCTTGAAGGATTCTTCTATGTGGACCTGCAACCCCAGTGAGGCACAGCTGGCATTTAATACACCAACATAAAAGTAGGTGCAAGTCGGAGAGAAGAGAGCGTGCCAAGCCCAACACAACATGCTGCAGCTCCAAAGAGAGCAAACTAGTATTGCTGCTGCCTTGGGGCACTCGAAGGTAAAGGAATGTACACTACACAGAAACCAGGGCAACCAAACTGGCAGGAGAGCTGCTGACGCTTTACGCTGAACCTTAAAAATACCCAGGAAAATATAAAAGTTACAGTTTCTTTGGAGCTTGCTCTTCTATAGAAATGTCCATGGATTATTCTGTCAGACACAGCATATCCTTCCCTCCCTCCTCCCTCAGCATTGTTCCTGCACAAGTTATATTGAAGGAAGCACAAGCTTCTTCCTTTGTTTGTGAGCAAGAAAAAGAAGGAAAAAAACAACTTCCACTCAATGGCAAAACTAAACAGAAGCCAGGCTACTTAAAGTACCAAGTGTTCCCACACAGCATTTACCCACCAACTTCAGATCTTTCAGCGTAAAACCTAAACACAAGAGAGATTTAATACACACTCCTCCACAGAGCCAGAGCAAAGAAAAATAAAAAGGCACAATGGAACCCTGAAAGATAGAGAGCACTTTCAGCTTAACATTACTGTGACGCACAAGGAGAATGTCAGGGTTAAATTAGATACTGCACTAGAAAAATATTCCCTGGAAAATAACATAGGTGTCATATCTCCACCAGTAGGAAAATGCCGACTGAAACGCTCAGTAACTGAAAAGTTCTTCCTTCTATTCTTTTTCATGTCTCGTGTGATTCTGTACTGCAAGAGTCCTCTCCTGATCAGGAGTTCATTGCCAAAGTGCCCGAGCAATCTAGCAGGGGAGACAAAAAGCTTCCTTTGGAACAACTGCACTTTTATACCTCCCTTGTTTTTCTTCAGAGCAGGAGTGCTTTGGGGTTGTTTTCTTTTTAGATGACTGGCCTGCAAATTTAAAGTCATCTTCCTCAAAGTCTGTGGCTTATCACAACTAACAGATTAGAACAGGTCCAGATTTCTCACTCTTTTTATTGATTAGGACTTGATAATTTCTTTATATGCTGTACATCCTAAGATAATCTAAACCAAATTGTTTTTCCACACTGTAATGCTCTTAACAAGCCTTTCAAGGCTCTTTTCCAACACTTGCTTTCTTCTTCACAATCTCCCATGAAAGGAGATGAAAGCATATATGGAAAAAAACCCCATTACCTACCCTTGCCTTCAAAGTCCTGCTATCACAGTCTAACTATGACCTCATTTTATTTAAACAAATTTCTTCTCACGTATTTGGGATCCAAATTATTTTAACAGTCCCTTAGATGCCAAAAAAGTTTTTTTGCATGTTACTTTCTTCTACTCCAAACAGGCAAAGCACTCAACAGAAAGCAAGTAAGTCGTTATATCTCATTAAATACACTCTCCTTACATCCATTCGAACCACTGAGGGCAATGAGGTTGCACAGGAGTCACCTTGGTCACCCTCTGTAGACAACAGGGTTACACTCTGTTAATGAAGACATAAATTTGGCCTGCAGGACTCAGAGCTACACTCCCCTCGCCCTGGGCAAAGCACAAAGTCTCCCAGTAGCAGGCTGAGGGGGTTTCTTCGCTTTGTTTAAAAAACGAACTTTATTTCCTGTAAGTATTGATAAAAGCACATACTCCAAATGCCTTTTTGCAGAGGTATTTTTGGCATGTGTTGACTGAAACTGCCCCACGAGGTACTTTAATTGCAGTTCTAATTGAACAGGAGGACTCCACAAGAAACTGACAAGCCACTTTAGAAAAACATAACATCCCAGATGAAGGTAACCTGAATATAGTCCTGATTTCTGACACTGTGGTGTTTCCTATCATTATGGCAGCTTTGGTCAAGACTGCATGTGGAATTTAGGAACTGTTCCTCCCAGTGAGGACTGTAATTAAGCCCTACTGATACTGCAGGGCTCAGCTTTCGTAAAGTTACAGGATGAACTCAAAAAGCCTGCCATGTAATCATGTTACCTGAGTAAACTATGTGTTTGTTTACTCTATTTTTAAAAAGTGAGAAGAGATCAGGTTTTGTTTTTGCTAATACTTGCTATCAGAAAGACATAAACCTGCCAGATAAGAATAAAACAGACAAGGGTAACTTCACTGGGAATCAAGATATTCATGGACTCTTTGACTCTACAGACAGTACTGTGAAAATTTATGTCAGTAAACAAGTCCTTACGTACAGGATTTACCATTACAGGAATGTCTGGAGGTACATGCCAAGAGAAGCAAAAAACAAAGTCCAGTGAACAGCTTCAGCACAGCAACAGCTCTGGCACAGATGGAATGTCACTTCAGCAGGAGGAGATGGCACTCGATGGCCACCTCCTGCCAAAGTCCTCAAGGGAGGTAAAGTTGCCTCCAGCTTTGCTACAATGGCACTGGTTCCATACTTACACTTTCCACGAGGAAGTAACTATGGGAGTTTGTTTGGGTTTGTTTTACAGTTGCTGATTTGTTGTTTTTTTCTTTTTTTTTTTTAATTTAAGTGAGACAAATCTTTATTGACTGGGGAAGAATCTATTTATGT
The DNA here is from genome assembly GCF_001522545.3 of Parus major. Lineage (NCBI taxonomy): Eukaryota > Metazoa > Chordata > Aves > Passeriformes > Paridae > Parus > Parus major. The sequence continues at coordinate 16,573,646 of NC_031779.1, forward strand.
GGCAACTGGATAACTCATGTAAACTATATGCAACTAGAATAAAAGTTTCAGCTGCTGAAGAGCTTAAAATAAAACCACAAAACTAAATGTTTACTTCCCAAAGAGGTAACAAAAACAGGATATCTACTCATATCTTACTTTTCTGGCAGTGGTTGGTGGTCCAGCAGCGGTAGTTGTACTCATTGTTAATAGATGTCTTCTCACACAATGGCTTTTCTTCCATTGTTCCCGGACACAAGTCCCCACATTCCTTTGGAGGTTTATTCCCAACGATGTAGTTATTGGACACTGCATCTAGGATGAGAGACCAGTCCACCGTGGAGAGGTAACACAAATCAGAGTTCTTCTCGATCCGGATGGCCCCGCGGGTGATGTTCCTCAAGTTGTGAAGCCCAATCTCTTTCAGATTTGTCATTTCAAAGATAACCAAGGCATAGTTGTAGAAGAGGTTCCTGCCACGAATGACTGTGAGGTTGGGGAAGAGATCACTGAGGCTTTCCAAGCCTGCCACACGGAACAGCAGCAAATAGTCAGTGATGACAGTGAGCTTTGGGAAGCGGAAGTTGCGGTAATCCTCAGCTTTGGAGATGAGCAGGATCTGCAGGAAACCCTCGATCACCGTGCAGTTCTCCAGGCGCTTCAGCTCATGGATATCATTGCGAATGTCGACATTTGGCCCGCAAACTGAAATGGAGCAGGAGGAAGAAAAGTTAATAAATAAGGCATTCCTAAGCCTTTTGAAACTGGAACGCAACAAGGATATTCTGATGGCCATAAAATTTTTACCTAGGTTGCAGTGTTAAAATAGAAAATGAGTGCTTGATTTACACCTCCATGGAATCTTCATTTCATTTAACCTGTCACACTAAGCACTACCAGGAGCGGCACGGCTCTCCCTGTATTCTGCAACCAACAGAGAATGTTGGTTTATTACTGCTGATGGGAAGAGCTGAGGAATACAAAGATAAACCAAATGCATCTGCACACCCTGCTTCAATTTAGCTCATGAATGTGTGCCCAGAGCAGGGCTTGAGCCACATCACTTCAAGCCAGTCAGGTAAAACAGAAAGTGATCCACTGGTCATTATGTTACTAATTCACTCCCCGCCCTGCTTAAGACACATGCACACAAAGAGGGCATTTCCCAGAAAATTACAACTTAGGCCTCAAATCACTCTTTCTTTCCAGGGTCACACGCCAAACAAGCCCTAATTCTTGGAATACTGGTCTTGCAGTAGGTCAGCAACAACACTAAATCCATGGAAAGCTGGTCAGCACTTCCTGCTCTGTGATTGGGAAGAAAACAAAGTGCTTGGACTTATTGCACTGAATCCCTGTTTGTATGTTCCAGTAAACCAAGTTTCACTAATTTTGGCACCAAGATATAAAGAAGTCTCTTGAGTTCTAAGAAACACAGGATAAATTTATTTACAAGAACATGCAGCATCACAGTGAAGAATCTTTCCTTGAAAACAGCAGATTGAACTCTATGAACTCTCAAGAAAACAATGACCAAAAGGATTATTCCCTAATAAATCTATGTATTAAGTCTTTCCATATTACAGACATATCACAATGACAATGTTAAAGGGGCTGGAAGACATGTGTGTTAATAATGTAATATTTAGACACATACAATCCACTTGGATGTAAAACAAAGAACTACAGAGTGTAGAGAGCTGTTGCTCAAAACCCTCAGAGCTGGTCTTCTTTGGAAAACATGGAAAAAAGATTCCCCATTAGAGATACTAAGTTGCTTGTAAGCAAACAAAGCAAAATGCCTATTTATTTAAGCAACCCAAAACTCAAATAAACCCCAAGCAATTCAATTTTGTGGAAAGATTCTCTTTTAATGCATGCTAGGCTTAATTATTTTAAGAACATCTTTTCCTCAGACAAGGGTAAGGTCTAAACAAGCACTGGAGCCAAAAAACTTAAATTCTAACCCAGACAAATTGTCCAGAGATTCAGAAATTGTGCTGACAATAGAAACCAGTCCTTCCATCCCACAACACTTATCTAAGGCTAATAACTTAAGCTAACAAAGGATCCAGAGCATGAGCATGCTAAAACCACAGCAACTCTAATACCCAACAAGGACTTAAAGACTTCTAAGCCTTTAAAAGACTAAAGGACTTTCTGGTTAGAGGGACAGCATAAAAAAATAATATAGGGCAAGATCTTTGTTAGGAAACAGATGTTTCTACACAAACTATTACCTAATCTTCCTTCTGTAAAGATTCAAGCTGAAAGCAAAGGCTATTAAACGTGACTTGCTGCACTGAAGTAACTATGTGCAAGAAAGTTCATTCCTTATACCTTCAAAAACAATAATAACACTTGGTCTTTATGAGCACTGAGACAGAAAATCCCCATTTTCGTACACACTGATTTCAGAAAAATTGGACTCTACTGCAGGAATATGTGTCAAGGCTTGAACTTCAGGAAAACACTAAAAAGGGTGAATGAGTTGGCAGTACCCAGCTTTAGAAACCAGATGGAAGAGAGACAATGTTAAAGAAGTCCAAGGCAGTCGATCTGGTAAGAGATGCACTGGTTAGTGCAGAAGAAGTGAGGGGCTCTCCCCTGAACCTATAGGAAAAACAACCTCAAGCCTTATTAAATTCCTTTAATGAGCTGGTACCCACATCTTCCTTTCAACTTCAGAAAACATCTCCTAAAGCCACGAACCCTCCATTCACCCTAGGGACTGTGCCCTCTGCCCAGAGGGCATTTACACTCTGACAGTGGGCTTCTCTTGTTTTGAAAAGGCAAGTTAAAACACAGTGCCCCCCCTTAAACCATTTTGGTTTCCATCTCTGCCTAATGGCAGGCCAAGGTGAACAGTATGGCTCTTGCTGTGGCAAAGCAAAAGTAGTGGAATTTATTTTCCTGCCATAAAAGTTTAGAAAGCCTAACTGCTCCAAGCCCTTTATTTTGTTAAAGAAATAAAATTTGCACTTGCGCTGACATTTTGCAGGCAAGGTTCCAGAGTGATGGGTTTAAAAACAGCTGAGTTACAATACCCTAAAGAACAATTTGTAAGAGAAATGGCAGCAACCATTAACTAAAGCATTATATATCTGTTCATGTCTCTGTTTGAGGCTGGGCTTTCAAAGTCATACTGCTTTTAGCTTTATGTTTGTTTCAGCTCAAAAGTTACTTAATTTTAGATATTTAATGCTTTTATAAATCAATGAAATTTCTAGAGCTTTATGGCAAAAGTATGCACTCGCCTCAGTTACGAAACCTCATCCTCCTAGTATGGAAAAGGATGAAGTCCAGTGGGGTCCCACATTAGAAACTGATCATAGATGAGTGGCTGTTGACATTTTTGATTTAAGAACTTATTAGTTCATCTAGTGAGTTATGTTTTGCAGAACTTTACACATATAATGAGAACTGCAGAGACACAAATATGAAATAGGACAAGCATTGTGGGCCATCCTGACACTTGGAAAAATCAGTTCCCATTAAAGCAGATATTTTTTAAAACAAATTTCTTTTAAAGTTCACATTGTTCACCAGAGTTAATTATACCACAATACATCATCTTTTTCTCACGTTTTTCTCGCTGCCCTGAAAAGGATTATATGAAAAACAAATTAATCAGAGCTCAAAGTCAACTCCAATTTCCATCTGGCTGTGCTGTGTTTTCTTTGGATGCCATTTGAGAGAAAGCCTATATGGACTTACAATATAAACCGGTCTGTCAGACACAATGAAGTGCACAGAAAATTCTCTTTAGAGCATTTATACTCCATTTAACAGTTTTGGATATTCCAGTTTAGAGAACTTTTTTAATATGACTAGGATTACTTGCCTTTGTTTCACGTTCAATTCAGAATTGGAAATTAAGCATTATGTATTTATTTTGCTCACTAACAGAACATAAAAATGCAACAGCTGTTTATTACCCTGCCCCACTAGTTCTGGGGAGATCATAAACACCCAGGATAATTACCAATAGTCAGATTCATGCTGTTTTCATTCAGTTGCCTACAGATCTCCAAGCCTTTCCTTAAACTGTCTAACATTTATCAGACTTGGCCTAAACCAAGTACATAATTCAGAGTCAGAAATTTGTTCTTTAAAGACAAATGTATTTATTTGTTTAAAAGATAACTCCCCAATACGGTAAAATACTGAAGAGAAGCAAAGCACTCTTTACCTAGACAAGCATAAATTTCTCCCTGGAAACAGCTCTTTAGTCCAGAGGCCCTGAGCTCTAGCTGCTATCCAAGAAGAAGCCCACTTGTGCTCTTTTTTTCTGGGAGCATCCCATGGGCAAACTGCAGGGCATATAAACTTCCAAAGGCAATAGTAATACCCACTCCACACCCCAGTCATCCAGACGACCTGCAGCCCATTCCTATTCAGAGAACAGATCCAAGCCTGCTCATGTAACTGAGATGGGGTCAATGAACTACCAGGAAAAGTGATTGCACGTAACAGGTTCATACGACGAGAGTAATTAATGCTCCTTGATCTGGCAGAGCCTCCTGGCAAGTCTCCGTGTAAGTGGTGCCTTGGCTGGGAGCAGAGCTGGGGCTGTGAACACACACACACACACCACACACACACACAAACACCCCACCCACCTACACACACACACACACACAGCACCGCTGCTGAGGACAGGCTGGGCAGGCTCCAAACAAGCTGTGTCACAGAGTGCAGTGATCCAGCAGATTCCTCTCAACCTTAACTATGATTTGCCAAAGCTGACTTGGATCATTAAAACCATTCTGACATGCAGAACTGCCTTGTCACCTTGAGAAACACCTGCTATCTCATCATCCTCTATTTACAAACAGTCATTTACTCCACACAGCAGCTCTTCGCTTTTCCTGTATCTGCCAGTTACTTCAGGTCACTGGTGAGTCCTGAAAGGACTTGGCTGATGCCCCTCAGTCTTTGGAAGGAACCCTTCCCTTCTTTCTGCAAAATCTCATGCTAGCACAGACAAAGCAGCAGAAGGCTTTTCAATGTTCACCCTACACTACAACTTCTTGCTACATCAGATCCCAGCTGGACACAAATTTATCTATTTCACTAACATATAATTCACTAATTCACTATCAATACCAAGGTGTTCATGGGCAGCATTGACAGCTCACACATTCACTGGTTTTAATAAGAGAAAGATTCATTTCCTACAAGAAGAAATTTCATCATGGTGTAGTTACAAGTTTTGTATTCCAACAGGTTGCTCCACTTAGAAGTTCTAAAGAAACACAACTATATACTTTTTCTTTAAAAAAACCCACACTCCTCGACATTTTAAGCCTTGCCTTTGACCCTTTACTTTTTTGGATGACATTAGAAGGCTGTACTACACTGCACAGTCTCAATATCCTCTCAACTAGCCAGAAGTTAAAGATGGAGCAACCACCACTGTCTGGCTCTCTCAACACCAAAAGGTCTCAGACAAAGCAGCACCAAGGCAGCTCTGAGTCACCAAGTCAATCCAGCACATCCCTTTCACAATCCTAAAGCCTTTTCAACACAAGTCTACTCCAGCTGGGTCAGGCTTTCCCTAGCAACAGAGACTTCTTCAGCCTGAGCGGTCCTTTACATCTCTGAAACAAGAATGAGGATAGACAGCCTGCCATGAGCATCTCACCAGCGACCTTGATATCAACTCACACTCACCTTTTTCCTGATTTCCCGATTTCCTGATTTCTGATTTCCCTTTGTTTTCCCCCTTCTGACTTTGCTTCTGTGAGAACTGTCTCCTTTACTTCACAGTAGAGATGCAAAGTTAATCTTAAATGAGGATACCTTCAGTGTTGCAGTTTTACAAAGATCATACCTTTACATTAGTTGCTGAAAAAAAACCACTAAGGGTGCAGAAATTGTTTTAATTACGTATTTTTTTCCTGTCCAGGAGTTGTGATACCCATTCTGAGGGCCAAGTCTGTGATCCACAAGGTTCCAAAGGGTTCTTTTTTTAAGGGAGAACATGAGGTTGCTCAACTTCTCATCTACCCTGAAATTCTGCACAGTTGGTAACAGGCACAGTGTGTTACCATCAGTGCTGGATGAATTCCCACACAAAGAAAGAACCACAAGGCTTAATACAAGAAGACAATTGTGGCTGGTTCTACTTTTAGAGAGTAGCTTGCTCACACCACCACAGCTCACTTTGCCAATAATGGCTTTTCTGAGCACACTCCACTCCAAAGAGAGGTCGGCGTTCCCAGACAGCTACTGCTGATCTCTGGTCAGCAGAGAGCTGATGTTACTGAGTGCAGAACATTGCTCTCTCCCAAACTGCTCTAATGAAAGAGGCCTGACCACATCACCCCTCAGTAATGTCAGCTCTGAGCTGTGGGTCTTTCTGGGAGATCAGCACATCTTCTGAACAGTGTTGTTATTTATTCCCAAAAGAGCCACTTCCTTTTCATCATGTGTTTTTTAGTTTTAATCTATGGCAGGTCCTTGTAAAGAAAGAGTCCAAAACAGCTACTGAATGTGGCTGCAGTCCAGCTGCCCTCATCCCAGATTCCCAGCATGCAGCATCCCTTTTCAGGCAAGCATCTCCAGAGTTCCCATCCCTCTCTCACAACAACAAAACATGTTTATTGCACTGAGTGGATTTAGAGCTGCATAATGTATCATGGGCTGCATATTGACATGTTTACTATCTACTGGATCAACTCAATGGAGGGGTTGTCCAGCACACTGGAAAAAACTTTAGTGCTCTAAAAAAAATTCCTCGAAGACACTGAAAGGTTGAATCGTGTTAGGAAAAAGGAGCTGAACTTAGGATAAAGTCAATCATCAGGTTTATAAGAGGCCTCTATCCTACATGTCTGTAATTGCTCCGAAGAGAAGCAGAAGGACACATCGATGAAAACAGAAAGAATAGTCTGAATATGTGATGCCCATACAGACTATAAACAGGGGAAAGTATAACTTAATCTTTATATGTCTCTTCATCCTTACTCCTAGGAATTAAGCATGTTTTAAGGAAGCCATCAGGACTATCATCTAGCCCTTAGAACAAACCCCTTTTAAGTGTTATTCAGTCATCACTAAACAGAGAGTCACTGCAGCCCATGGCCAGGGCCTAAGCCTTCTTTGTTGCAGTAGTTTCAATGGCATGGAAGGCAAAGCTCAAAAGTCTGAGAAGGAACAGCTTAGCAACCACAATTTCCCTTCGAGCCCATGAAAAGTTTCAGTACAGTTGCACCATTTGCAGACGTAAGGAAAAAAAAAATTACTACTGAAGTCTCAGGATTCTTTAATTGCATACTCTGCAAAGAAGAAATTAAATGTGGAGTTCACAGAAATCAGTGGTTGGAGAGATTGCTTATGACACTTTACATTAACACAGGATTCCACCACCCACTGAGCTCTTGGTTTTGCCTCCATAGTGACACTATGAATGAGATATATATTTTAGTGTCTTTAATGTACTTACACAACCTCCCACAAAATTTCTGTACTCTCTAAGCTCACCTATCCTGTATGTGTCACATCAATCACTAGATCTCTTCCCAGGGAAGCCAGCTTCTGTGTTACCTCTTGGGATGTCAGAACCAGTAACAAGGAGGGAACTAAATCTACATCACGATTCAAGCTGCTTCCCTACCCACTGAACTATTTCTCTTCATTGAATATGCTACATGAACCTCTTTACATTTACCAAGATTTTATGAAGCTACATCTCTCAGGGTGGGAAGGGGAGAGATAAAAGGCACCCCATGACCCAGAAAATGTCAGTCATTTTAGATTTTGCTAAGAAAGACCATAATTGAATTTCAACTTCTGTATTTCCAGCACTAGGACAACACTGCCATCTTTGGCTTTCAAAACATGAAAGGGAATACTCCAACCCAAACAAAACCCCACTGTTTCCACTTGAATATAAGTCCTGAGAACATTCTTCATAACATATCTAAGGCCAAGAAGGAGGGCTTGGGTTTTTGGGTTTTTTTCCATTTAATTACAAGTTAAGCTTTGAAGGACAAAGCCAGACCACTATGATCTTCAAAACACTCACGGGACTGGAGATTATATTGCAATGTAGCTTGTAATTTCTGAGAAACATAGTATATTATCATTAATTTACCTCATGCTACTCATCACTCCTATCAACCTTTTACAGAATTATTTTCACCCAGATTTGGAAGGAAAAAGTGGTGTCATAAGAGGCAAATCAAATTTAGTGCATGTACTTTAAAAGGCAACTAGATTCCCCTTCTCCACATACATTTTCCTTGTCTCCCACAGTCCTTAGAAAAATACACACATCCTACTTTAATTTTCTCTTCTGCCACTCTACTAACTATATATTCCAAATCCAAAGGTCACTGTGTTACCACGCTGACCAGAACAAAACATTCACAAAAATAACACACAAAAGTGCTACAACCCACATCACAAACTAAAACTGTCTCTGTCTTTTTGCTCTTGCAATTTTCAGCTGTCATTGGCTAAAGATATCTCTGGCATTATTGCTTTCCATGAACTTCCTCCAACTTCCCCATAAGTTTACACAAATAAAATTTCAGCATAAAAAACGTTTTTGTCCCTCAACTCGCTTGCTTTCGCGCTGCCAACATTTTACTTTGAATATCAACAGGAACAGCAGCTTAGCAAAAATGGAGCCAACAAAATGAACTGAATCCCTTTAATAACACTGATTGATGCCTTCTCTACACAGCTCACCAGAGCAAGGAGGTCTAGAATTAGCCCAGCTCACGTGAAAGCATCCTCATGACAAGTCATCTCCAAATTAATCCCCTCTGACCAAGACAGCTCTGATACACCACATCCCTCGGGGGTTCCTGTGAAGCCACATCCATTACCCCCTGCTGCTGAAATAGCACAGCAGTGGCTCGGCTGGCATGGATTCCTGCTCATCCTCGTGGGTGCACAGGGCAGGAATGGAGGGAGGATAACATCCAACCCAGAACCCCCAGCTAGCATAGCCAGGAAAAGAAGCAGCAAATTTTTAACCCTGATCTGTAGTGCCCATGTTATGGGCAATGCCTGTAAGGGTCTCTGCCAAAGAAGAACAGCTAACTCGAAGATGAACCTCACCAGCAAATTCCTCACCCATTAACACCTCGTAGGTGTCAAACACTGAAAGTAATTGTCTGAACCTTACCGTGGCTGGAACTGAATACTCTAACCTCTGGCAAACTGCTCCGGTGCATTTATAGGCAAGGGAAAGCTGTCAGAAGCACCAGCTGAATGTAACTTCAGCATCATCCCCTGCAACACTGCAGAGTAACAGCCTCGTCCAGCTTGTGAGAAAACTCAAACAACAAATTAAAACTGCAGAAGAAAGGAGGTAATGCCTAAATCACTAAAGATGAGCCCCTCCTCACAGGAGACAGACTTCAAACCTCTGCACTTTTTCTTATCCCACACTGTAACTTCCTTGACAGCACCACAAAATGAGCATGTGCCATTCTACACAAAATATGTAACATACAAGTGAGTAGGTGGCATGTTATGATCAATAACTGTGAGAGTAAAACATTTTTAATGGTGCTAATAATGTTTAAACCCAATGCCAGCAGCTTCAGTCTAATGCCTGCTAAAGCAAAAATGGAAGACTGAAATTACAAGCTGTTTATAACACAGAATTTATGTTTCACAATCTGTGATGACAATAGAGCTTAGCAAAAATTGTCTCTCCTGGGGACTGTTCTTTCCACCTTAAAAAAAAAATAGTTGCGTGCATGATTTTATTTATTTGTTTTTAAAACAGTTGTCTGCACATCCAAGTGACTCAGCAACTGGCTGACAGAAACCTATGGGATATACACTTAGGTAGCTGGGATAAGCAGCCAAATTCTTCCAGAATGAAAATTCATCATGTGGCTGGGCTCAGCAACTCCCATTTAGGAAGACTTTACCATGCTCTTAGCTGCGTGCCACCCTGCAGTAATCTAGGAAAGCTGTCACTCTTTAAAAGCTTTTGGGGATTTTTTTTAGTATTATTATTTTCAAAAAATGGCTGGCTAATCAGGCCAGATCATTCAGGCTTCATTAGAACTCAACTGACAAAACAGTATCATAACATACAGTTGCATCCATAATGGTCAGCAAAGGATTTAACAGTGAGTCATAGATCCACACAAAAATTACAGGTCTGATGCAATTACTCTTAACAATATGCAACACAGAGCCCTACTATGCTGTGCTAACCAGCTCTTAAGCAATCAAACACAGAAATCTCACATTCTCTGGTCTTCCACAACAATGTTTCTGGTTTAACAAACTGAACTAAGACTTCCATTAGTCCCATATTTCCACCAAAACAGAAATTTTACGTGATGCTAAAAAAAAATGATGATCTAAGTGAACAGAAAAAGTTAATGCTATCAAACTTCATTTAACAGAACAGGGAGCTCTCCCACCCCTCCCTTCACATGGGAGCTACACAGCTTAAAAATCACATAGGTCATGCTGTAACCTGCTTTCTCAAGGCAGTTAAAATATGACCAACTTGCAATCCCCAAAAAGGGCTTTAAAGGTATTAAATTACATATATGCAGGTGCTGTGGGGCTTTCCAGCCATGAGCTAACTAGATTGAAAAAAGAACCTTCCTCTCCAAATACAAGGTAAAACATGTGGGCTGGCGCCAGACACAAAGTAATGTAGTTTAGGCCTTATCAACCAAAAACACTTGCACCAGAACACAATTTAAGGCAAATGTAAACCAAAGTAGCTATCCCAGGAGGAGTTCTTACCTGAACTCACTTTTCTGGTGAATTGGATGCTTCTGACTTGCTTTTAGCATCACAAACACAGCCCAACCAAGGGAAGTGTCCTTTGTACCACAAGGGCAGCATTCACACGGTATTTAATGTCTCAGAGGCATCACTGCACAATAACCACGGAAAAAGAGAACCAAACACCTCTGTGATACCACTCAAGGTGAGTCTCTCCTCAAACAAAACATCCTTAATGCACACAGATGAGAAGCTACCAGATAAACAGGGTTAAGCATGGGAAACCAGAGTTCTTTAGGCACAGTCAACCACTGGAACTCCAGGAGTTTAATTTCTCTGAAAATACAAGGAAAGCTTGAGTATACGAATTTCAACGTATCTAAGCAGGATTTTCAACGTATCTATGCAGATGTTCTCATCAGCAATTGATTGACCCTTACTGTAAAACAGTAAAAATAAGAACTAAAATAATCTAAATATATACAACTTGATAAAAAGAGAAGAGCCAATGGTTTACTTCCAGCCTCCTTCCACACTTAGATTCAAAGTGACATTTCAGCCCACAGTGTCTATTTTACATTTACATACTGCCCAAGACATTGGATTTCCAACCTCATACAGTTTTTAGACACTGCCTAGAAGCACTGTGGGTGATGCACGATGCTGCAATTCTGGTGAGCAGAAGAGTTCAGGTATTAAACCAGCCAGGCTCTGCTGAGTTCTATTGCTTGGCAACTGCAACTCCCGTCACCATATCCACTTTTATCAGAAGAGCACTGGAATGGCAGAGCAAGCAGGAGAATTACTATTCACCCTCTGGCAGGTGCTTCTGGAGAGCCTGGGGTGCAACAGGTTACCCTGACGCATTTCTAACAAATTCCCCCGTGAGAAAGCAGTGGGTCCAACATGGTGAGACAAATAAATCCATGGCACCTTTCATTCAGCAGCTCCTCATCAGTGATCATTTACTCCACCCCCCTGCTCAGCTAAAACTGGGGGGAAGAGTTTTGCAAGAATTGTGTTGCAACTCTGGGGGGAAGAGGTGCAGGAAGTTACAAGAGATGGGACTAGGACAAACCAAGCAGCAATATCAAACCTGGATGCTGCTCTAGACACTCCCAACTTTAGGAACCTCCCCTCACAGGGCTCTGCAGCAGCACAGATTTATTCCAGGAGGTAAATCAAGCCAAGACCAAGATGAAGAGCTCAGTCTTCGTCACTGTTTTTACTCTTTTCCTTGTATATACAACCCTCTCCTACCTAAAGGCATAAATGAAGAACAAACACTTGACTGTAGCCAGCCCCCTGGTACTTTTTCAGTATTTGTTCAGGTCATGAAGAAGAAGACAACGTAAGAAATTAGAAGAAATTTGAGTGCGAAAATATGGGTAATATCAAGGAGAGAAAAACAACCAAGTGAAAGTTTTGTTTTGTTTTTACAGTGGATATCTACAGAGGGATGTACACATAAGGAGATTTTTATCCAAGGCACACAACTTTAAAGTCATCTTTAAAACTAGCTTGTTGGATTCACCAGGAAAAAGTGGATCTAAACATGCTTTTCTAGGTTTAACCTGAACTGATTCTTGAAATGCACAATATTTGGAAAGATCACCATCTTAAAGGATTTCATCCTCTCAAAAATCAATTTTCATCTCAGGCAGGGGGGAAATGACACACTAGAAGTTTTTAGGCTCAGATTTTCTTAACTGCAATAGAATTTAACTGCCTTGACCTGGTTGATGGAATTAAAGATATCCTCCCTAGAGGAACTGTGGAGTGGGCAGCTGCTGTAAAAAGGTGGTTTAGCACTAGAACACCTGGAACATCAATGAGCACGTGCGTTTCTTCAGCAAAGTATTAACAAATGTACTACTTAATATTTAAGTTATTACAGAAAATACATTTATAATTAACCTATGATAAGAAATCTTTCCTTAGAGAACTTAGATTAAAAATTAAACAGTGAACTTTATCCACTGCAACAGATAAAAGGAGGAACAAGACAAAGGGAAGCAAGAGAAACCACATGAACCCTGTGGAGTGTAATACACTCCTAAATATATAAACCTAAGTGACATATTCTTTAGTTTCACTGCATTCAGAAACCCTTTTATCATGATAACAATATAGACACTTAACATTCTGCAAGATAGACAAAAAAGTATTAATTGATCTCAATAGCTGCCATCTTTCAAACAGAGGGGCCACCCAAAAAAATCATTCTGAACATCTCCTGATGAGAAGGAAACTGACACACGGGGAGAAGCTGCTTACAAGACTTCAGAATTAGGCTACAGGGTTGCATCAAACCTCTCTCTGGACCCAGACTACGTTCAAAAAAGTTCTGGTGAGACTGTTTCCTTCAGAAACAAGGAAGGTTTATCCAAGCTCTGAAATCCCACAACTAATTATAGCACCCCACATCCTTCCCCACCATCATCAACAGCAAAACCAGCTGCCAATCTGGGAGATAGAAGAAGAATCTAATCTCCACTGTGCCACTACAGCCACCCCAAAAAAAGCGTTCTTCTGCCTGTAGTTATGACTCGCCTGCCCAAACAACATGAGCCAAACAGCTCCTGCCAACACAAGCTGTGCTGCCAGGGCGGGTGATCGGTGGCACAACCGCACTGGGTAACCGTGCCACATGCACGTCCAAACACAAAGCTTTAAATCAAGCTAGAGAAAGAAAAACATAAAGTAAAAGAAGGGGGGTAAAAAGCACAGGTAGAAAGGATCTGGACAAGAACACCCCCTCCTTTCCAGCTGCCAGTTTGAAGGTGAACTGGTGCGGGAGCAGAGGTGATGGACAGCCCTCGGCCTCGCCTCACCCGCCTGACAGCTCCGCCGGCCTCGCTCCGCTGTTGTGAAAGAAAACCACGGTATTTGTGCAAGGCTGGTTGGTTCCATGTTAAGAAAACACATCTGAGCCGACAGTGCTTTGCTTTACCACATGCCAGCTTCATTCAGCTTCAGAGGCAGAAACCAGGACTCGGTCTCCTTATTGCCTCCACAGTTAACCAGCAATTTAGGACACAGACAAAGTCCTGAACTCGGAACCACCCCCAGATCTGTGAAAGGGCCACTCTGCCTTTAACAAAAAACTTCCGAGTCCTCCACAGAAACCATGAGCGCCCAAAGAAGGAGGTCCCCAAGTGAAAGGAATGACTGTGTTGGGTAACACTATGTAAAGATGTGTACAATGGAACAGATAAAAACAATGACATTCAGAGAAAGGGACCGGGAAGCAATCATTGTTTCGGTGTGAATTGGTGCACACCCATGCCAGGAGAGGTGAGAAACAGGAATGGGTCCTCATGGAGACTGTTAATTTATTAAAATGTCACAACAAAAAGAGAGTAGCTGTGACTAACAGACCCAGTGAGCTCCAGGCAGCTAAACCAATCCAAAGGATGATGGTTTATCAGAAAGAAAAGGCTGGTCAAAAGGAAGTAATGAAGCAGATATCCATCAAAGAACAAAAAGCAGGTCTCAGCACTGAGCCAGAAGCAAGACTGCACCAGAGCTTACAAATGAAGTGTAAAACATCAGACTTGGCAATCCTGCTGCCAAGGAATTATTTACCACATGACGATCAATATTACAATACATACAGAGATGAGTATTTTTATCTCAACCTCCATTTGACCCGGTGGGAGCTACAGACACTTTCTCACACTAATTCACATACTTCAAGGAGAGTCAAGATGGGAAAAAAAGAGTTGGAAGCATTTCGGGTTCTGTCTCTTTTCAGCTTATTTTCACTGAATCATACCAAAACCATCTGAGGGAACAGCTCAGACCAAAACTATCTGAGGGAGCAGTTCAGAATTGATTTGTGCTACCCAACACCTGATCAGTAAAGCAAAATATTCAAGGATCACAGGAAGAGGTTTCGTTCATGCATTGAACCAAATCCTGGTTGTGCTGTCAGGCCTTTCAAGTCTCTGCCCTTCCTTCACTGCATCAAAAGCATCTCTTAAAAAATTCCTCTGAAAAGCCTGGACAAGTGAACTGAACTTCCAAGATCTATTCTCTGTAGCCTTGAGCAAGAGTGGAAGTAAGCTTTCCTTCTCAATGGTTACTTTTAAGTTAAAAAACTTAAAAAAAAAAAAAGCAACCACTACTAGATCTATTACAAATTTGGAAACTGCAGCTCAGAAAATAGGGAAGGAGGGGAAAGCAATGGAGGGAGGAAGAAGAGGTCGGATTTTCAGACAATCAACTTGAAAAAATCCTTACTTCAGTGAACTGGCAAATAAGCAATTTCAGATGTGTTAGACATCTTGCTTCTAAAACACAACCACGCTAAAGGGAAAAGGGTTAATTATATCCCTTATGCTCCAGAGTATTTCAAAAGGCTACACATTATGTTCTTCTGAAGGGCAAGTTGTTCTTTTATTTATTGTTTGAAGCACAAACATAAACACGAAGTGTCCAACCCTAAGGTGGTGATTACCACTTTTACTTAACCAGAAATGCAGGGCTGCAGGCCTTCTCTGTTATAAAGCTTTTAAACCTGCTCTGTTCCTCTGACATTTTCCCCCTCACTCTTCTCTGATAGAGATCACAAAAACAACTAAGACATCTGACATACAGGAGAACATCCTGCTGATTAAGAGAAAACAAGAGCACATTACTCTTGAGAGGATACAAAGTACCACTTCCTAATGCGTTCTACTCTGTCAGCACAACAGGCTTCATGTCATTTCAAAGGGAAACTGGTCATATTGATTTTTCCAAAACACAAGTATTATAAAAATATTATACATTTAATTGGTCTTAACAAAGTGCTCTTGTAGTGGGGCACATCAACAGAGATCCTACAAGACAAGATATAAGGTATCAAGGTGTGCCTCTAAGTATCTGAAGATTCTCTGCAAGCGACAGCATTGAGAACTGCCAAGATCGCTCCTCATAAAGCTTCTTGCAGCTCCTTTAAACCTCAGTATGACTGAGAGGTGTCTTTTAAAGTGTGGCAGCTCTTACTCCTGAATTCACAACACCCTGAACAAACATCATACTTTGCTGAAAACCACTGTCCTTTCCACGCCTCACCAAATTTCAACCATGCAACTCAGTGCTCCATGTTTGCTCAACTTTTTCTAGAGGAAAGGAAAGTTCTTTACACCCTCTCAGAGCAATTTATTCCTCTCGTTGTTCCCTCGCAAAAGCCAGACCAATTGAATCGGCTCCTCTGATTGAAAACCACACACCCTGCCTGTCAGGAAGCCGGCAGGATTTTTTTCCCCCTGTTTTGTTTACAAATTCGAAAACCGGCCTCCAGACAGCAGGATCAGCCATCTCTTTTCCCCCCATTCCCAGTTTTCTACAATCCTAATTATGGCAACACTGGGGAAAACTTGTACGTACTTTCCAATGAAAATATGTATTTCTTCTTCTCTCAGTTCTTTATTTCTGTTTTAACACTGTATATCAGAGTGTACAGCCAGGACAAGTTTCAATGGTTCAAAGACCATCTGGGAAGTCGTTAGGCAGAGGTTGTTACTTCCCCTTTGAGAATTCCTCTTCAGAAAAATTCTTTAAAATCAGAATTTTGTGAGGGATGCAGCAGAGGAGCATCCTCCCACCTCCTCTTAGTCCTCCAGGGAACTAAACTAAGTTCTCTCTTCCTGAAGTGATACTTCAAGGTTTCTTTATAGCTTGCTTCCAGTATAACTCAGAACAGTGTACATCCTCCCTTTAATTTCTTCCAACGAATCCCCTTTCAGCAGAATTTACTCTCACATATGCAACGTGGGCAGAGTCTAGTAATGTGACTTAATAGTTCCTAACAAAAAAAAAAAAAAAAAGGTTTTGCTAACAGTAAGTTCTAAGAAGGAAAAAAAGAAATTTTAAATCTTACCTGCAATTTACCACAGTGTTTCTAATTAGTATCTGTCAAAAAAAGCATTTCCATCACAAGAAAAGAACAAAGCTGCAGAATGACAGATAATTTGCCATTCATCAAAAGGTAGCTGAAAACAACAACAGACACACGAAATGTTCTGTGTCCCACCCCACTGCTGCCCCTGCATCCCCCCTCTGCCACTGAGCAGGGCACTGCCAGAGGAAACAACACAGGGAGCACGGGGATTTCAGCAGAGAATGGTCAGAGGCAAGTAACAGAAATACAGAACTCCAGTACGGAGGAGACAAATGAAAACTTTAATCTTCAGCTTCTATCCTTAGCCACTTCAGACACCTCTTCCCCCCACCTTGCTGCGGGGCGAGCGTATTTTAGTGTGTGGATTATCATTCCTTGGAGGTAACTCAGCCAGCCAGACCATCACACACACACCTGTTCTCACTGCAGACATCCCTGTCCTGACACCCAGGGCAGCGTTGAGTTACTTCAGAGAGAGTCACTTCCACATTCCACCCTCAAACTCCCCTCCAAGAAGTGATCAGTCACTCTCGGCTTTCACACTTCAGTAATTTTGGAATCAACAGGAAATGGAGATCAATTGTGATTTTACTAACTCAATGGTGACTCATCATTCAACTCCCTGTAGCCTTCGAATTCATCTGTGAAGAGACGTGATAGCGAGGCCAAATTAAAAATAGCAAATCTGGCTCCCTCACAATTAACACTCACTTGTCCATCAGATTTGCCCCGGATTGCGACATTTTCGGGATTGCGACATTCTGACCATTTTGCGTCAGATCCCAAACATAGCCACAAGTTTTCTTTCTCAACTCAACCAGGAAAAATAATCAATAGGAAAATTTATTATATAAACCAACTGTACCACACCCTCTAACATCCATCCATCCATTGCTGAATTTGAACATGTCTAAAAGGAGTTAACTCTGCCTCTCAGGGTCCCCAGCTACTGACAATGAATCTTCTATTCTTTGTATTATGAAAATACTCTCAAATCATTAATTTCTTCCTGCTTACACAACCTTCAAGCCAAAAAAAAAAACCCACCACATTTGCATGAAATCGAAAGTCAATAAAAAACAATTATTTCATTTACAAAAATAGAAAATCATTTTATATAAACCACTTAAATGCATTCTTCTAAAAATAAACTTAATTACAAATCTAACATGAAATTGTAACAGCATATATTAGGGCAAATGCCTACTGTAATTTAGATAAAATAAAAATAGTAAGCATATAATTTACACCAAAAAAAGTTGGGACTGGTGAATTTGCTGTTCAGCGCTCTCTTGGAGCCACTCTTTGATGAAATGCTCAGAGAGCTTTTACCTTCAACAGCTATTTCAGCAGTGCCTCATTTCAGTTTAGTCCAATGGTTCAGTTCAACAAGCCCTTAATCCCAAATTAAAAAGGACTCCTGCATAGAAACCTGTGAAACAGCCAGTCTTGTGGGCAAGATCTATGAACTCTAAACTTTTGAGAAACAATGACAAACTATTTTTTCTGTTTATTTTTTTTTAATCATGCCTCTCCTTCACACTTGGAGTTTTAATTAAGTCTCAAAACCCAGATCTTCTGCATTTCAATTAAAATTCCATTTTCCATCCAAATAAAAAAATAACACAAATGAGAAGTAATCTACCAGAAAATACATCATTTGCCATTTTGTCACTTAAAAATGTGAAAATTAAGGATCTGAGCCAAAAGCATCCAAGGCATCTAATTATTTACATGAATTTGTAGAAACACATTGCTATTCACTAGCAAAAAGGTCTGTACTTTCAAAAATGGTTGTTTGTGAATCAGAGTTCTAACATCTGTCAGTCATTAAAAAAATATCCAACTAAAAATATGCAAAATGAGATTAAAACTGTGCATTCAGAGCAAGCTCTTCCTGCTTGCTGTTATAAGTCACTATGAAAACCATTTATTTCATCTCAATAAAAGAAGAAATAATACATACTAGTAGTGCTCTGAGGCCTTCATACTAAGGAAGAAATAAACTTGGAAGGACAAATTGGACCAAAATTCACATTTTCACCAGAAGGTTGCAAAGCTACACAATCCCATCCCCTTGGCCTCTCACAGTGCGCTTCCATGAGAAGAGAGAGGAATGCACCCAACCAGGGTGTGCAGACACCCTAAACAGAAGCATCCCTCCCTCCCCCTGCAAAAATCAGTAAACATGACACGAGTTACATCCTCAGCCCCTCTGCTCTCCTCTTCTCCTCACTCGCAGGATTCACCTCTTTCCATGTCAGCAGCTCTGCGAGGAGCAAGGGCATTAAACACAAACTCGAGCCATGCTGAGCTCAGAGCAGTGCTCTGATCCTGCAGTGATCAAGGGCTGTGGCCACCTGTGCAACAAGCAAGAAACACTGAATAGCTGCACACTTCTGTGAGCAGCTGCTCCTGAAGAAGGAAGAGAAATCCCATGGAATGAACAGAGAGCATCCCAGCATATCCTCGCAGAGAGGCCAAGCCACGCTCAACCCACCTCAACTTTTGTTTCATTCTTGCTGCACATGACACAGGTAATATTCACAGTTGCCTGTGAAGATCTGGGTGTATTTTTAGTGTAATATACTATCTCCTTATCAGTCAGCTGATGCCAACACCCCCATCCTCACACTTCTGTTCAGAGTACAGTCATCGAATGCCTGGCAAGGAGCAGCTTCCCAGTGCAAGTGCTGTCACCTGGATGACAGAGCCACACGAGCATCCCAAGTCACGTCCCTGCTGCAGAAACGAAGCCTTTAACCACCCCCCAAGGACTGCACTTTCTGTGTTTTACAAATGGGGAGGGAAATACAGACACCCGGAGGAGGAATACAATTTCTTCCCAACCCTTCAATACTGGCAGCTCCTGAAGCACGAGATGTGATCACTCCCTATTTTAGCATGCATGACTACCAATGCTCACACAAATTATCTGGTTTCTTTTAAAATCCAGTATTTAAAATTACAGTATTTAACTTGAGGCTTTTCAATCCAACTAGTGGATGGATAAAGGTGAATGCACCGTTAACAACTTCTTGCTACACTATATTTGCTCTTCGTTAAAAAGAAGACCCTTGCTCTGAATTTATACTTTTCAAATCAGGATTTAAATAAAATCAAATCTGGAAAGGAAAAAAAAAGTGAACACAACTGTGCAGCATTATGATACAGCATCTGATTCCCACATTCCAACTCTCTTGCTCCTCAACATTGCGATGTATCACAGGCAAATTTAAAAATAAAGTCACTGCTATTAACTACAAAGAAAATCCTTAGACGGTGTTGGCTTAGCCAGTGGAATGTGTAATTCTTGTCTACATATTATCACTTTCTTTCATGAAAAATACTGGAAATATCTTTTTGCCAGGTTAACCAACTCTGACTTCAA
Source organism: Parus major (assembly GCF_001522545.3). Lineage (NCBI taxonomy): Eukaryota > Metazoa > Chordata > Aves > Passeriformes > Paridae > Parus > Parus major. The sequence goes on from NC_031779.1 coordinate 16,593,625, forward strand.
TCTCGCTGACATTTCTTAAGTAGAGCTGAATAATTCCATTCATATGCAAATGGTACAATAAGTCGTGAGTAGCAGCATTTGCAGCTCCCTCAAAGAGATGAGCTTTTACTCTCCCCAACTCTCATCCACAGTGATGTACCCAAAAGGTACAGCCCCAGCGACTTACAGAAGGAATATTTTCAGCCTTGATGTCGGTTAGGTTTTTTTCACTTTGTGGGGTATTTTTAAATATTAAAGAGATGAAAGAATTGAGAACTGAGATTGCATCTGCTGCCATCACAATTTAACCACAGTCCATGTATTTATACAGTGGAATCTCCAAAATAACACTGCATCTGTTAAGATGACAGTGTTTTTCCATGGGCTGCACTGTGTTGCAGTGGAGTTACTCTAAAGCTGTTGCTTTTAAAGTGCTGATTGCGATCACCCCAAATTTTTTTTCGAAATCTTCCTCAAACGTGCTCAATTATAAAGCTGTTGTGTTCCTCACTGTGGCTTGGGAACAACAAAACCCTCATACATCTCATCAGTGGGCATTTGGCACTGAAGCCTCACAGCTAATGCAACATGTTTATTTAAACAATGAACTACCCAAAGAGCTGCACAGCCCGTGTACAAACAGATGTGTGTTTCATGCATGCTCTGCTGCAGCCCAGAACCTCCAACACACACACTCCACTGCACTTCTCTCTGTCTGATTTCTGCAGGGCAACTGCACTGATTTGGAAGGGCCTTTGTTCCTTCACTGGCCACTTCAGAACCACAACCCACCTAAGAATATCTAAGCTTGAATCTTAAAAGAGACTCTCACACCAGAATTTGTACATTCAATATGTATGTCATGCCTCTTGTTGAGACATAGTATCAATTAAAATATTTGTCCACCTAGTCAGCCTACTCCAATGTGACAAAAATATAAACATTTTATTAGTGCTCACACAAAAAATAAACAAACAAACCTACAATCACTCCCAGGCAGGACCCTGGCAGGCCCAAGTCAGTTTTTAACCAAGCCAAGTCTCAAGTCTGAAATAACAAACTTGCTTTTCTTACACCCCATTGCTACTCTTTTCTACAGGGACAGCTGCAGAGACTCCAGTTCCACCAAGGACATAGCTGCAGGGAACACCAGCATCACTTAATAACACAAACCTCCACATCCAAGGTGCACAATCAACTGGACTAACAACAGACCCTTTGACTTTTTGCATCCTCATCCACATACAAATGGTCATACATTCCACTAGTCCACAAGTTCTCCCAGTCTCCTATCCCTCAAGTCTGAGGAAAAGGAGCAGTGCACAGAGTAAAAGTAACTTACATATATCTCTGAACACAGGTGGATATTCACTCATTCCATACATCCCAGGACACATAGTGTTTGCAAGTGACAGATAAATTTACATCCATCTCACAAACCACAGGACAAAAGCTTCAGCCACAATGAACTGAAAGATGATGTTAACTGCAATCAGTACAGCATCACAAGCTGGGGTGCAGAACAACCAGACAGAATCAACAGCTAATCTAGTAGTGGAAGTCGGGCTCTATCATATTCCAGTGGGCTCCCCCTTCTATTCAGTGGAACTCTGAACTTTTAAAGTTTGTGTCATCATCCTGCTGAGTCTCTCTAAAGTTGGTTCTCAGCTGAAAGAAAAGTAGAACCACCTGAAAGATTAAAAAAAAACAATCCATGCTATGCAAGCCCAGCAGTGGGACACACGGAATTTTACTAAGGAAGGCAACAACTTAGCTACACATCAAAAATCCCAGAAAAGAGGAAAAAAAGAACAAAATAAAACTAATTTCTGCCCTGGCAGAGCAGGGGGACAGGGCAAACAAGGAATTTCCACTGCCATTTCAACTCTTCACACTTCAGCCAAGTGTTACTCTGAGGTCAGCTGAGCTGAGCAAACACGTGTCCATTCCTACCGTGCAGGGCTGGTTCCTCACTCCCTGCCCAACATGAACAGAGTGCACTCTTCAAACCTTTCAAGGCTACTCTCGCACAGACAGACCCAAGGGGATGTGAGAAGAGCAGCAGGGAAGAAAAAGTACTACTTGTAGAAGGTCAAAATGTGGAGACAACTCTAAACTGAAGCCAATGGAAATAATAAGGAAACCAGCCCAGCGAGATCCAGGGATAAAGCCCTTCCCTGCAAGCACAAGCCAATTCCCTTGTAGAAAGTTGGTTATAGACAGTTTCCAGGGGCAGCTGTCACCAGATTTTTCTCCAAAATGCTATATCCCTTTGACTAAGGCTTAACATTTGAACTATCCCTCCCTACAAGAACACCTTCCACTTTCAGAAAAACCTGTGATCATTTTTATGGCTGCTCTATCACACATCATTATGGGGGCTTTTTCCCCTATCCCATAAATTCCTTTGGGAGCTTGCTTCTCAAATGTAATGAGCTGCCAGTCTACAGAATCAGGAAAATCAGCACTGAGTGAGTCAATTTATGTTTGGGGAAGCTGTTTCTGCATCCAAGAGATCTGGAATTCTCTTTGCCCACCAATAAAGCTCTCCAAACACAATGGCTCAGCTCTTGCAAACTTTTCCCGTGGTGCACAATCCCAGGAAGACTTCTCCAGCTGAGTACCAGGATCCATATGCAAACCAGACACCATCCCACTAAGCACAAGCACATTGCTACACCTCTTACAAAAAAACCCACAGCAACGCTAACAGAGAAGAGTAAACAAAACAAAGCGATGCCACCCTAACCTCAGCAACACACAGCAACCAGCAGACCCTTTTCAACTGCTGTGCTTACAACTTTTCATCCCATGAATGCTCTCTCTGTTTCAGCAGAAATGTGTCTATAACTAAAAACAAAGTGAGCACCTTGGTCATCCCTGCCGATTCGTCTCATCTGTCTTGTGTAAGAACTGCCTCTACACCACAGTTTGAAGATAATGATGTACTCTCACTTGAGAATCACACACTCAGCTGCAGCTACCTACTGTATTCCAGTAGTAACAAATGGGAGAGATACTTCAAAGAGCACATTATCCCAGCTCTAATTTATGCATGCTCCCTCTTACCATCAAGCCATTTATTTTAAACCTGTCAGATATACTTGTAACGTAGCATCATGAATAATTTAAAAAGTAATCTGTATAAACCAAGTTTATAAACTTAACAGCAGGTACAGTACCTTTCATTCAAGCAGACTGCTCCTTGATAAAGTACAAGGGATCTTTGACTACTTCAGCATGTATTCATTTCATGCATTCTGAATTTCAAAAAATTCTTCTTTCCTGCCTCAAATCAAACCCTCTGCTATTAGAACAGTATTTTGTAAGGAGCTCACTTAAATGAGTAGTGTAATAATTTGCAAATCGTTCATATTAAAGGAAAAAAACTACAAAGCTGCTGGAAACAGTCAGTAAAAATGACCCATCACCAATTCAACAGCAGGGGAAAACCACTCGTGTAAAGTTTGCCTTTGTCATTAAAAAATCTTAATATTTTCTGCATCTGCCTGATGTTGTCACTTTCTGACACTGCTCCCAGAAGGGATGCTGGACAAAGAACTCCAGAAAAAGCCCACCTGTTAAGAGAAAGTGTTTTGATCAGTTGATGCTTACACTTCCAAGTAAACAGAGCTATCTTTACAGCACGTAATGGCACCAATAAGGGGTTGGAGATAACATTCCCTGACCGGTCACAGAGCTATTGCAGCAACGTGCACCTCGCTGGCAACAGAAGCAAACAAACTCATTCGGCCAGAGGACCTGCCCCCAAACACCTTCACAAACCAAGCACTCATCAAAGCAGGAGACACACACCGAATTTATAAACTATGATGGTAAAGCACATACACGTGCAGTATGACTATTTCCTGCTTTAAAAGATTTATTTGTATCATGGACACTTTTTTGAAGTCAACAATGAAACAAAGTCGTAAAACCCAACCCTGTCAGCACTTCAGTGGCAACAGGAGTTAGTGCTCTAAGTTATTATTAAAATTACTTTGTGCTGTTGTAAAAGTGCACATTTGATATTCTACCCAATTATTTACAGTGGATTTGGTCCTCTAAAGGAATAATCTTAGTACTTTGTTGGGGTGTGAGATGCCCTCTTCTCAGAGAAGTCAAAGACAACAGTCTCATTGAAAAAATTATCAGGAAGTCACTGAAATATGCAGATGTTTGTTTCTGCTCATACTATCAAGTTTACCAAGAGAAACATACTAACTGGAAATGTACAAGTCTGCATATTCCAAAATAAATAAATCAATTAAATTCTGTTACATTAAAGCTTAGGAGTCATATGCAAATCAATCTGTAAATAAAGAAACAACAATTTTGCTTTTCAGCACATTTTAAACAATCTTGTGCCACAACAGCAACTTCCTGAGGATATCAACACTGAAGAAGTTAATTGGTGTCTTGCAAGATATCCTAAGGGAATGGCTCATATTTTGCATTTGCAAATGTTAGAAAGCAAAATTTTCAGTGATAAGGGCAAGTAAAATCTTCACAACACACCCGGCTTGACCAGAATGCATCTCCTTAATTAATTAATAAGTCAAACTGTTACCAAACTTAGTGAACAATACCAACAAGTCCTGTCTAAAGGAACCAGAGTCTATCCCTGAGTTTGAGGACTCAGTATAGCTCTGTTTGCGGAGCTCAGAAATATATGAATGAACACTGTGGATTGCTGATCGTTTGCCGGTCCTCAAAGTTTCTCTCAGACAGTTCTGGACACAAAAAAAGACAAATATAGTACTCCAGAAATCAGTCCAGATTGTACCTGTCATGACTTGGCTAAGAGGGAAAAAAAAGCAGCCCAAAAAAACCACACACAAGACAGGCTGGCTAACAACCACCAATGTGTCTTCATCAACTGCTGTTTGCTGAGTTCTGCTTTTGTACAATAAAAAAAAAAAAAAGTGAAACTATTCTTTTTAAAGTGGCTTTCATAAATCATAAAAACTAATCCAACTAACCTACACAAAGAAGCTGTCTATACAATTTACAGTGATAGAAAAATTATACATGTCAAATAGATCAAAATACTAAAACAGTATTTCTACCTTTCAAACACATCACTGCATTCCCAAAGTCTTTCTGCACACAAACTCTTAAAAGCAGCAAGTTCCATTAGCACCAAAGCCCAGAAACCTTAAAAGCTCAGCTCTGTCAGGAAGATCCAAATTAAACTGCAAAACTGCAGTTTAATTTACAAATCTGCAACAACTTTAATTATGAGACTCCTGAGACAATTACTTAAACTGCAGCTTTTTTAAAAATTTAGCATCCACAATAGTTTTCAATAATGAACTGCAGTTTACCCATTCCTATGTATGCCCTCACACATAAATAAAAACCAGCTGCTACTTGATAACATCCGAAAGCATTTCCAAATGTGAAAGCTTTACACTAAAATCCAAGTAAGAATGTGTTTAATTTCATAAACCAAAGTTTCAGGAACTTTTTCAGCAAGTTGCCATCAGCTTTTCAAGTACAGTAATGCTCATGAAGTTTATTAATTTAACTAGAGATAATTCAGATAAATACACTAACTTAATTCAGCACATTTTGTAAGTTATGAACTTTAGAGCCATTACAGATGATGAGCTAGATAAGTTGTTTGCTGTGTGGGATCACAAAGTTAACACTCACTGTGAGAAAAACAGGTTTCCTGCATGTATTATTGCCTCTCTCTCTCCCACTCTCTCAAAGTTCAAGACCATAAACAAACTTCTCTACAATGAAGTTTGCGGTAGCTCACAATTCACACAGATGGAATACACACACAATATAATTAATCATTTAACAAAACTGCCTCTTCTGCTCTCACTGAGATAATCGTTCCAGTGATCACTGGTAAAATCTACCTCAGAGTAAAAAGAAAACAAAAATTACTGGGGAAGAGAAAAACTATTATTTAAACATGAACTGGAATTATACTTTAAAGCTAATAGTTTCAGCCCTGAAATGGATTTTAATTTTAAATGTTAGATGCTTAAAAAAATTTCTCCTCCAAGATCTCCTTAGTAAATGCCAGTTTAGCAGAAAATTAAACAGGATTTGAAACAACTTTTCCCATGGTAACACATACTGATAGAAATTAATTATTTACCAGTGAAGACAGACTCAAAAATCATCATGTGGATGCTCTTTAACACTAGATTTTGTGTGTATTTTTCAAGATGAAAACAATTTCAGCATCACTGGCATGTGCTTTAACTACACCCTAGAATTAGTTTGGAGGAGCAACACATCAGGGAAAAGCTGACACAAAAATTAACACAGTAGTTGATCAAATCTGAGCAATTTCCCTATTAAACAAAATAAATCATGTCTTCTGTTGTGCTGAAGTCAAACTAATTGATCTGTCTTCTTGCTCTCTGCAGCCCTTTACTTTCCTCATGTCTCAGAACATATGAACTAAGTTAAATTTCCTTCACTTTTCACACACAAAAATCCCCAGTGTTTCTCCCTCAGATGCTGGTTCAACACTGAAACTTCCAACACACCTTTTTTCCACACTCATCCCTCTGCTTCCTCACGTTCAACACATTTTTGGTGATATTAACTAAGTCACTTCCATTTCCTAACCCTCTTTAGTTTCTGACTCATACAAGCCTTTGCTCCAGTTCTGGTTTGTAAACCAGAAGTCCAACCCAATACAGTCAAAAAAAAAAAATGTCCAAGTTCTGCCTGGCTCACTCTCCTTCCCCTGGACTCCAGGCACCATCACTCCCTGCTCACTCCTTTCTGCTGAAGCCCCCTGATGCCAACTCCTTACTGGCTCTGGCATTTTCTATTCACAACCTCAATTACAGCAGGAATTATCCAACTCCCAGTTACCAACATTCCCTAACCACTGGTCGTACAGGAAAATGCTGATGCAAAAGCGAGGTGTGTGTAACGCCGCCACTCAGCAGGTCATGAGGGCTTTTACTAAGCAACCTGGGAGAGAGATTAAGCATCAGCATGAGCTACTGTTCATTATCCGAAACACAACATCCAGCCTGGATAGACAAACAAAAGCTCGGCGCTAACATGAGCAGACCCATCAAGATATCCATCAATTTGAAGTATTATCACACCTAAAACTATTATTTTCCTTCTAAGTGTTTAACCCATTCCCTCCTAGACCTTCCCTCTGTGAATACACAGAAGGCTGAAAATCAAAACCCCATCGTGCTCAAGGGAGAAAAGGAAGAAAACACCGTGTTTATGCCTCATCTTAAACCCACCCTCAGCATCAAACAGCCTCCAACAGTTGTAGCTTTACACATCAAACACACGGGTACAGCACCACAAACTCTAGCTTAATGAAAGGTCTTATAATTTCCACTTTTGTGCCGTTCTAACACAATCTCAGGGAATTCTCAGCATTTTTAAATTACTTTTTCTGAATCAGAAGCTCTCCACTGAAGCTACCTGCATTTTAAAGATGTTTCTGTCACATAACTACAAACACATTCTATATAAATTAGCATTAAAGGGATGGGTCTCTCCCCTCCAGTTGTAACTCCTTTGTATTCCTATTTAGGAATGCCTTGCTTGTTTGACCGAAAATGGAAGTGCCTTTTAGCTATGACACAGTATATATGAAAAACAAATAAAAATTAAGATTAATCTTCCTTCCACTCTTGTGGGGAGAGAGAAGAATATGAAGAGATGTAAAACATCTGCTCTGGAGATCATTTTTCCCCCTAACAGCAACATTCTTTCAGCAATAACTCGTGAAAACAAAGGCTATTAAACTGTAAACTACAAAGACAATCGATTAGAGGCAGTATTCAGCTAAGACAAGTTTTTCAGCCTATCTTTCCATATTTAAATGCTTAGATCTTCTTCAGAAGATATTTCATTCAGGATGTTCATTTTAGGTAAGTGGTAACCACAAACACTTCAGAGGACTGGAACCTGAAATCCTAACACACTCTTCCTGTGCTACTTCATTGCCAGAGCTCAGTGAGCATTTTTATTTCAAGGTACTTTGTACCAGGTAAGACAAGGGAAACAATTCTAAGTGTGTATCCTAGCAGTGAAAGAACACAGCAGATCTCCTCCTCCTCCTGTTCTGTTTCTCCACGCTACTGGATCCTTTGTAAGCCCTTCCCTGAAGAAGTGCACGGGGTTTTTGGTTTTAAACTCAAAGATTAATCTTCCCTCTTGAAAACAGCTCTAGACAAAAATTTCAACTCATGGAAGACTGCAGCTCTCCAGCCCTAGCTGGCCCAAAAGCCTAAACCGGGCCTTAATTTGCAAGGACTTAAAAACATAATTATTGTATACTCAACATGCATTACAGGCTCTGTCTATGTGCTTCTTGCTCACTTATCTTTTTTTGTGTACTTAGCCTCACTGTCAGTGCATCCAAAGAACTTCCTTTTCTTTTCAATCTGAAACCACTACTTTTAGAAAAGCCCTCCTGCCTCCTAAATTCTTTCCCTTTACGTTTAAAATGGAGAAATTTGATCTCCTCATTCCTTCCCTCCAACAACACATATCTTTCTGAAAGGGAGAGGCACACAACAGCCCCAGGAGTGTATTGAAAAACACACGGCAGAAGAAATTAAAGCATGAGGATGCAGTACAGGAACATCCCTGTTTCTGCGGACGCTGAAGGAGAGGGAGCACTGTTTAAAATGGTTGGACTCCAAGGCACATTTACCATCTCCCCATCTACAGAGATACTCCAGGAAACAAGGGAAGGCTAATTTCATGCAAGAGATCCTCAATCCAGCGTGAGCCCGACATACCAGGAGAAAACCGATCAGCCCCGGGATTAATCCGGAGATGATTGCAGTGTAATCAATGGCAGCGCAGCCCTCCCTGCCCCCTCGATTCCCCCTGCGCCCGAGAGGGGCGGGCACTGCAACACAATCACAGGTTGGAAACGCACAAAAACAAAGTCGGGGCTCTGGCAGCTCCCGGGCGGCCGCGGGGATGGGCTGAGGATCCGCGGCAGGAGGGACCGGGCCCCGCACCACGATCCGCGTTCTCCCGGTGTTCGGGGAAGCGGCTCGCACGCTGCTCGAACCTCGGCGCTGGGTGCAACGCGGCCGCATAGAAAAATGCATCACCCCTAAGATCGCAGCCCGTTCGGCCATCAAACCTTTCTATTTACGCAAAACCGTAAAGCGTCAATGTGCGAATTAATTTTTTTTTTTTTTTTTTTAAATGAACGGTAGCCAGTGACCTTTAGATTGCGGGATGCCGCCGTAATTCCGCACCCCGCGCACAGCGAGTGAAACCCCTCCTCGGCGGTAAAGCGGCAATAAAAGGCAAGGCGTTCATTTCCAGGAATTCCTCACTCACTACGGCAGGTTATTGCATACAGCCTCTAAATATTGACAGAGATCAAGCTCCTTCCATGCGGGGAAAGCGAACGGAGTCCTTCCCAGCCTGCAAGTGTTTACTACGCAGCTCGCAGCCCTGGCTGCGGCGCCTGAGCGCTTCCCCGCGCTCGGGGGGGGACACAAAGGAGGGGCACGGCCCCCTCCGCCGGGCTCGGGGCTGCGGCGGTGCCGACCCGTGGGTACAACCGGGCCGCCGCCTCCGGGGAAGGAAGGCGGGCACGGCAGGGAGGGAGACGCGCAGCCCCGGCTTGGTAAATGTGCTCGAGGAGCAGACGCGTAACAGGAGGAAAACACGCAGAGCCCCGCGGGCAGGGGCGAGACCCGCTCGGCGCCGCGGCGGGAAACGGCGGGAGCCCCCCCTCACAGCCACAGGCAGGGAGAGCCTCACACGGACCCCGGTACGAACAGGGACCCCTCACACACCCCCCCCTCCAAGAACAGGGAGCCCCTCGCACACAGCCCAGACACGCAGGGAAGCCCCTCACAACACACGCACACGGCGAGGGAGCCCCTCGCACAGGGAACCCCCTCACACACACAGGGAGCCCCTCACACACACGGGGAACCCCCTCGGCAGCCCCCTCACACACACTGGGAGCCCCTCACACACACCCCCAAACACAGGGAGCCCCTCACGCATCCACACTCAGGGATCCCCCCCATCACACACATTCATACAGGGACCCCCCCTCACACACACGCACAACGCCCACATAAACACTCACACACGCACATTCACAGAGGGACACACACACACACACAGGGAGCCCCCCCACACAGACACGAACACAGGGACCCCCTCACGCCCCCCCAAACACACAGAGGTAGCCGCCGCCCTCGCCCCCTCCCCGGCAGCCCCTCACTCGGGGGCTCCCTCACCGCGGGGTCCCTCGCCGCACCCCCCCGGCACGCACTGTACTCACTTTCCCCATTTGTTGGCCACAGACAAAGTGCGGCGAAGACGAGCAGGAACCCCCAGACGACGGCGAGGGACTCTCCTCCAGCGCCAGACTTCATTCCTCTTTCTTTAATTGGACAAAATCCCCCTTTCCGAAAACAAAACAAAGCAAAAAGAAGTCCAAAAATTGTTCTCTTTCCTCTCCCCGTCCTCTAAAAATAACGAGCGGCGGAGGAGAAGCGGGGCAGGGTAAATAAATCCACGTTGCCTCACGAAATGAAGGAGAAAAAAAAAAAAACAACAAAAAAGCACAAGACCCTTCGGAGCGGCAAACCGGAGGGTTGTTGAGGTCCCTGGGTGTTGATCTTCCGGAGCAACCACACCAAAAATACACAGATATTCACGATGTATTAACGGCAACAACAACAAGGCATGGAAGCCCCGGGGCGACGCTGTCTCCGGGGCGGCGGGGCGGGCTCGGGGCGGCGGGCGGGGGGCGCCGCCGTCTCCCCTCAGCGCTGGCTGCGGTGATACATCGTGCACAGGAGCCGCAAACACGAGGCACATCGGGGCTGGCAGTCGGCATCTTCAACCTCCATTTTCAAACACCGCACACACGCACACACACAGAGACACAAAAACTGGGAGGGCCGCGGAGGGAGGGGAAGGGGGGGGCGCGACCCAGACAATCCTATTACAAAACAACAACAGCTCCGCCGTCCCCCCGCGCGGGGACGGGGCTGCCCCGGCGGGATCCCCGCGGCTCCGCTCCCCGCTCCGCTGGGGAGGGTTGGGGGGACACCCCACGCACAACCACCACCCACAACAACACCGCCGCCGACACCACGAGTCCGGCTGCCTGCAGAGGCTCGAAATGCAGAATTTGGGTCGAAAATGAATTAAAAAGGCTTCCCCCCTATTCCTCTTCTTCCTCTCCTCGGCGCGGCTGCCACAAGCTCCTTCTCAATAAAAAAAATTTAAAAAAAAAAAAAAAAAAAAAAGGAAAAAAAAAAAAAGCCGAATCCAGGACACACACACAAAGCAGCAGCAGCAGCAGCGGCAGCAGCAGCAGCAGCAGCGGGGCGAGCGGAGCGCTCAGCACCCCGCCTCCTCCCCCCGCAGCTCTCCTCTTCGCATCCCTCCGAGCCGCCTTGCCATCGCGGCGGGGGCGGGGGGGAGGAGGAGGACGACGACAACAACAACAACAACAACAACAAAAACCACCCAGCGAATTTGTAAATCCTTTTCCTTTTTTTTTTTTTTTTTTTTCCTTTCCTCCCTTTCCTCCTCTTTTCCCTCCTCCTCTGGGTGCGCGCGCGCTGCGAACCTTCCCCCGGCGCTGCCCAGCCCAAGGCAGGGGGAGGGGGATCCGGGAGAGGTGTGTGTATGTGAGAGTGTGTGTGTGTGTGTGCGAGTGTGAGCAGGGGGGCTGCGGGGGGCGAGGAAGGCGATCCGGTTTGCTGAAGGTCAAACCCCAGGAGCTTGTTGCGAAGGGTCTGTAATTCCTCCGGGGAGGGAATGGGGCGGGGAGGGAGACTGGGGGGAAGGGTCTGCTGCTCTGCTGCTCTGCTGCTCCTCCCGATTAATTCGCCGCTCGCTTGCAGCAGGGTTCGCAGCGCTCTGCTGCCGCGTCTGCCCTCCTCCTCCTCCGCGCTGGCTCCCTGTGCACGACGGAGAGTGAGCGCTGGTAAACAAGAGCCCGGCGTCGCTCCGCCGCCGCTTCTCCGCTCTGCGGCCGCGCGGGGACGGGGCTCGCGCCCTCCCCTCCACTCCCCTCTCCTCCCCTTTTTCCTTTTTCCTTTTTCCTTTTTCCTTTTTCCTTTTTCCTTTTTCCT